>NC_134355.1:228452881-228455381 GCF_048569485.1 Anomaloglossus baeobatrachus
CCACAAACACAAACACGGGGCCCACACACCACACACACACACACACACACACAGGGCCACAAACACAGGGCCCACACACACAGGGCCCACAAACACACACACAGGGCCCACACACACACACACACACACACACACACACACAGGGCCCCCCCACACACATACACACACACACACACATGGTCCACACACACACACACACACACACAGGGCCACAAACACAGGGCCCCCCCACACACACACAGGGCCCCCCCACACACACACACAGGGCCCACACACACAGGTCCTACACACACAAGGCCCACACACACAGGGCCCACACACACACACACAGGGCCCCCCCCCACACAGACACACAGGGCCCACAAACACACACACAGGGCCCACACACACACACACACACACAGAGCCCACACACACACAGAGCCCACACACACAGGGCCCACACACACAGGGCCCACACAGACACACACACACACACACACACACACACACACACGCGCACAGGGCCCACACACACACAGGGCCCCCACACACACACAGCGCCACACACACGCAGGGCCCACACACACACACACAGGGCCCCCCCACACACACACAGGGACCACACACACACACACAGGGCCCACACACACACACACACACACACACAGGGCCCACACACAGGGCCCACACACAGGGCCCACACACACAGGGTCCACACACGCACACATGGCCCCCACACGCGCACACACACACAGGGCCCACACACACACAGGGCCCGCCCACACACAAAGGGCCCATACACACACACAGGGCCCACCCACACACACACACAGGGCCCACACAGGGCCCCCCCACACACACACAGGGCCCGCCCACACACACACACACACACACACACACACAGGGCCCCCACCCACACAGGGCCCACACACACACACACACAGGACCCACACACACAGGGCCCCCCCCCACACACACACACACACAGGGCCCCCACACACACACAGGGCCCACACACATACACACACAGGGCCCCCCCACACACACACAGGACCCGCCCACACACACACAGGGCCCGCCCACACACACACAGGGCCCGCCCACACACACAGGGCCCACACACACACAGGGCCCACACACACACAGGGCCCACACATACGGCCCACACACACGCAGGGCCCACACACACGGCCCACACACACACACACACAGGGCCCCCCACACACACGGCACCCACACACACACACACACACAGGGCCCGCCCACACACACACAGGGCCTGCACACACACATACAAAGGGCCCGCCCACACACACACACGGCCCACACACGAAAACACAGGGCCCACACACACACACACACACACACAGGGCCCAGACACACACACACAGGGCCCACACACACACACACACACACACACACAGGGCCCACACACACACACAGGGCCCACACACACACACAGGGCCCACACACACACACACACACAGGACCCACACACACACACACACACACACACACAGGGCCCACACACACACACACACGGCCCACACACACACACAAACAAACACACACAGGGCCCACACACACACACACACACACAGGGCCGGCCCAGACACACAAAGGGCCCATACACACACACACAGGGCCCACACACACACACAGGGCCCACACACACACACAGGGCCCACACACACACACAGGGCCCACACACACACAGAGCCCACACACACACAGGGCCCACACACACACAGGACCCCCCCACACACACACACAGGACCCCCCCCCACACACACAGGGCCCACACACACACACAGGGCCCCCCCCACCACACACACATGGCCCACACACACACACACAGGGCCACAAACACAGGGCCCACACACACACACACACAGGGCCCCCCCCCACACACACACACAGGGCCCACACACACACACACAGGGCCAAAAACACAGGGCCCACACACACACACATGGCCCACACACACACATGGCTCACACACACACAGGGCCCACAAACACACACACGGGGCCCACACACACACACACACAGGGCCCCCCCACCACACACACACACACACACACACATGGCCCACACACACACACACACACACACAGGGCCAACACACAGGGCCCACAAACACACACACACAGGGCCCACACACACAGAGCCCACACACACACACACACAGGGCCCACACACACACACACACAGGGCCCCCCCCACACAGACACACAGGGCCCACAAACACACACACAGGGCCCACACACACACACACACAGAGCCCACACACACACAGAGCCCACACACACAGGGCCCACACAGACACACACACACACACACGCGCACAGGGCCCACACACACACAGGGTCCACACACACACAGCGCCACACACACGCAGGGCCCACACACACACACACACACACACACACAGGGCCCCCACACACACACACAGGGACCACACACACACACACACAGGGCCCACACACACAGGGCCCACACACACACACACACACAC
>NC_134355.1:228460381-228462881 GCF_048569485.1 Anomaloglossus baeobatrachus
GCCCCCCCCACACACACACAGGGCCCACACACATACACACACAGGGCCCCCACACACACACACAGGACCCGCCCACACACACACAGGGCCCGCCCACACACACACAGGGCCCGCCCACACACACAGGGCCCACACACACACAGGGCCCACACATACGGCCCACACACACGCAGGGCCCACACACACACAGGGCCCCCCACACACACGGCCCCCACACACACACACACACAGGGCCCGCCCACACACACACAGGGCCTGCACACACACACACAAAGGGCCCGCCCACACACACACACGGCCCACACACGAAAACACAGGGCCCACACATACACACACACACACACAGGGCCCACACACACACACACACAGGGCTCACAAACACACACACACACAGGGCCCACACACACACACAGGGCCCACACACACACACACACACAGGGCCCCCCCCACACACACACACACAGGGCCCACACACACACACACACACGGTCCACACACACACACAAACAAACACACACAGGGCCCACACACACAGGGCCCACACGCACACACACACAGGGCCCACACACACACACACAGGGCCGGCCCAGACACACAAAGGGCCCATACACACACACAGGGCCCACACACACACACACACAGGGCCCCCACACACAAACAGGGCCCACACACACACAGAGCCCACATACACACAGGGCCCACACACACACAGGGCCCCCACACACACAGGGCCCCCACACACACAGGGCCCACACACACACACACAGGACCCCCCCACACACACACAGGACCCCCCACACACACACAGGGCCCCCACACACACACACACAGCGCCCCCCCCACACACACACAGGGCCCACACACACACACAGGGCCCCCCCCACCACACACACACATGGCCCACACACACACACACACACAGGGCCACAAACACAGGGCCCACACACACAGGGCCCACAAACACACACAGGGCCCACACACACACACACACAGGGCCCCCCCCACACACACACAGGGCCCACACACACACACACACACACACACAGGGCCAAAAACACAGGGCCCACACACACACACACACATGGCACACACACACACATGGCACACACACACAGGGCCCACAAACACACACACACACACAGGGCCCCCCCCACCACACACACACACACACACAAGGCCCACACACACACACACACACACACACACACACACAGGGCCCCCACACACACAGGGCCCCCCCCCCACACACACACAGGGCCCACACACACACACAGGGCCCACACACACACAGGGCCCACACACATACACACACACACACAGGGCCCACACACACACAAAGGGCCCCGCCCACACACACACACAGGGCCCGCCCATACACACACACAGGGCCCACACACACACACAGGGCCCACACACACACAGGGCCCACACACACACACATACACAGGGCCCCCCCCACACACACACATGGCCAACACACACACACACACACACACACAGGGCCCCCCCCAACACAAACACACATGGCCCACACACACACACACACAGGGCCCACACACAAAGGCCCCCCCCCACACACACACACACAGGGCCCACACACACAGGGCCCCCCCACCACACACACACATGGCCCACACACACACACAGGGCCCACACACACACACACACACAGGGCCCCCCCCCACACACACAGGGCCCACACACACACACAAACACACACACACAGGGCCCACACACACAGGGCCCACACACACACACACACACACAGGGCCCACACACACACACAGGGCCGGCCCAGACACACACACAAAGGGCCCATACACACACAGGGCCCACACACACACAGGGCCCACACAAACACAAATACACAGGGCCCCCCCCCACACACAAACATGGCCCACACACACACACACACACACACAGGGCCCCCCCACCACAAACACACATGGCCCCCACACACACACACACAGGGCCCACACACAAAGGCCCCCCTCACACACACAGGGCCCACACACAAAGGCCCCCCCCCCACACACACACACACACACACACAGGGCCCACACACACACACACAGGGCCCCCCCCACCACACACACACATGGCCCACACACACACACAGGGCCCACACACACACACACAGGGCCCCCCCACACACACACACACACAGGGCCCACACACACACACACACACAGGGCCACAAACACAGGGCCCACACACACACAGGGCCCACACACACACACACAGGGCCCCCACACACACACGGCCCAAACACGCAAACACAAGGCCCACACACACAGTCCCCCTCCCCCCCCACACACACACACAGGGCCCCCCCACACACACACACACACACGGGCCCACACACACACACAAACAAACACACACAGGGCCCACACACACACACACACACACACAGGGCCCACACACACACAAAGGGCCCCGCCCCCACACACACACAGGGCCCGCCCACACACACAAAGGGCCCATACACACACAAAGG
>NC_134355.1:228467881-228470381 GCF_048569485.1 Anomaloglossus baeobatrachus
ACACACAGGGCCCCCCCCACACACACACACACACACAGGGCCCAAACACACACGGGGCCCACACCCACACACACACACACAGGGCCCCCACCCACACACACACGCACACACACAGGGCCCACACACACACACAGGGCCCACAAAGACACACACACAGGGCCCGCCCACACACGCACACAGGGCCCGCACACACACACACACAGGGCCCACACACACACACACACACAGGGCCCACACACACACAGGGCCCACACACACGCAGGGCCCACACACACGCAGGGCCCACACACACAGGGCCCACACACACAGGGCCCACACACACGCAGGGCCCACACACACTCAGGGCCCACACACACGCAGGGCCCACACACACACGGCCCACACACACGCAGGGCCCAAACACACACACACAGGGCCCACACACACACACACGGCCTACACACAAACACACAGGGCCCACACACACACACGGCCCACACACACACACACACACAGGGCCCACCCACACACACAGGGCCCACCCACACACAGGGCCCACACACACACAGGGCCGGCCCACACACACACAGGACCCGCACACACACAGGGCCCACACACACACAGGGCCCACACACACACACACACACACACAGGGCCCACACACACACACACACACACACAGGGCCCACACACACACAAACACACAGGGCCCACACACACACACAGGGTCACACACACAGGGCCACACACACACACAGGGCCCACACACACACACACACAGGGCCCACACACACGCAGGGCCCACACACACACACAGGGCCCACACACACACACACGAACCACACACACGGCCCACCCACACACACAGGGCCCACCCACACACACAGGGCCCACCACACAACACAGAGCCCACACACAGGGCCCCCCCCCACACACACAGGGCCCACACACACACAGGGCCCCCCCCACACACACACACAGTGCCCACACACAAATACACACACACGCCCCCCCCACCCCCCACATACACACACAGGGCCCACACACACACACAGGGCCCACACACACACACAGGGCCCACACACACACACACACAGGGCTCACACACACACACAGGGCTCACACACACACAAGGGCCACACACACACCCACACAGGGCCCGCACACACACAAAGGGCCCACACACAGGGCCCACACACACACACCCACAAAGGGCCCACACACACACCCACAAAGGGCCCACACACCCACACAGGGCCCACACACACACACAGGGCCCGCCCACACACACAGGGCCCACACACACACACACAGGGGCCCACCCACACACACACAGGGCCCACCCACACACACACAGGGCCCACCCACACACACACAGGGCCCACCCACACACACAGGGCCCACACACACAGGGCCCACAGACACACACACAAAGGGCCCGCCCACACACAAAGGGCCCATACACACACACAGGGCCCACACACACACACAGGGCCCACACACACACACAGGGCCCACACACACAGGGCCCACCCACACACACACAGGGCCCAAACACACACACACAGGGCCCACACACACACACACACACAGGGCCCACACACACACACACAGGGCCCACACAGCCCACACACACACGGGGCCCACACACACAAACACACAGGGCCCCCACCCACACACACACAGGGCCCACACACACACACACAGGGCCCCCCACACACACAGGACCCACACACACACACAGGGCCTACACACACAGGGCCCCCACACACACAGGGCCCACCCAAACACACACAGGGCCCAGACACACACACACACACACAGGGCCCACACACACAGGGCCCACACACACAGGGCCCACACACACAGGGCCCACACACACACACACGCACACACAGGCCCCCCCGCGCACACACAGGGCCCACACACACACACACACACAGGGACCCCATACACACACACGGCCCACGCACACCCAGGGCCCACACACACACACAGGGCCCACACACACACACAGGGCCCACACACACACACACAGGGCCCACACACACACACACAGGGCCCACACACACAGGCCCCCCCCCCCCACACACACACAGGGCCCACACACATACACACAGGGCCCGCCCACACACACACAGGGCCCACACACACACAGGGCCCACACACACGCAGGGCCCACATACACGCAGGGCCCACACACAGGGCCCACACACACGCAGGGCCCACACACAGGGCCCACACACACGCAGGGCCCACACACACACAGGGCCCACACACACACAGGGACCACACACACACAGGGCCCACACACACACACACACAGAGGGCCCACACACACACACACACAGAGGGCCCACACACACACACACACACAGAGGGCCCACACACACACAGGACCCGCCCACACACACACACAAAGGGCCCACACACACACACACACACACACACACAGGGCCCACACACACACACAGGGCCCCCCCCACAGACACACACAGGGCCCACACACACACACAGGGCC
>NC_134355.1:228480381-228490381 GCF_048569485.1 Anomaloglossus baeobatrachus
AGGGCCCACACACACACATAGGGCCCACACACACACACGGGGCCCACACGCGCACACACACACACACACGGGGCCCCCACACGCACACACAGGGCCAACACACACATGGCCCACACACACACGGCCCACACACACAGGGCCCACACACAAACACACACACACACACAGGGCCCCCACACACACACACACACAGGGCTCACACACACACAAAGGGCCCACACACACACAGGACCCACACACACACAGGGCCCACACACACACACAGGGCCCACACACACACACAGGGCCCACACACACACAGGGCCCACACACACACAGGGCCCACACACACACAGGACCCACACACACACACACACACACACAGGGGCCCCCCACACACAAACACACAGGCCCCCCCCCTACACACACACACACACACACAGGGGCCCCCCACACACAAACACACAGGCCCCCCACACACACACACAGGGCCCACACACACACACACACACACACAGGGCCCCCCTCCACACACACACACACAGGGCCCACAAACACACACAGGGCCCACACACACACACACACACACACACACACACATACACACACACACACACACGGCCTCCCCCCCCATACACACAGGGCCCACACACAGGGCCCCCACACACACAAACACAGGGCCCACACACACACACACACACGGCCTCCCCCCCCCACACACAGGGCCCCCACACACACAAACACAGGGCCCACACACACACACACAGGGCACACACACACACACGGGGCCCACACACACACACGGGGCCGCCCCCACACACACAGGGCCCCCACACACACACACACGGGGCCCCCACACACACACGCCCCCCCACACACACACGGCCCCCACACACACACACACACACAGGGCCCACACACACAAATACAGGGCTCACACACACACAGGGCCCCCCCCACGCACACACAGGGCCCCCACACACACACACAGGGCCCCTACACACACAAACACAGGGCACACACACACAGGGCCCCCACACACACAGGGCCCACACACACACACACACACACACACAGGGCCTACACACAGGGTTCACACACACGCTCACACACACACACACACACAGGGCCCACACGCACACACGGGGCCCACACGCACACAAAGGGTCGACACACACACGGCCCACCCACACACACACACAGGGCCCCCCCACACACACACAGGGCCCACACACACACACACACAGGGCCCACACACACACAGGGCCCACACACACACAGGGCCCACACACACACAGGGCCCACACACACACAGGACCCACACACACACACCCACAGGGCCCACACATATATACACACACACACACACAAAGCCCCCCCCACACACACACACACACACACACAGGGCCCACACACACACACACAGGGCCCACACACACAGCCTCCCCCCCACACAAACACACACAGGGCCCACACACAGGGCCCACACACACACACACACAGGGCCCCCCCACACACAGGGCCCCCATACACACAAACACAGGGCCCCCACACACACAAACACAGGGCCCCCACACACACAAACACAGGGCCCCCCCACACACACACACAGACACACACACACACGGGGCCCCCACAAACACACACACACGGGGCCCACACACACAAGGGGCCCACACACACACACACACACAGGGCCCCCCCACACACACAGGGCCCACACACACACACAGGGCCCACACACACACACAAACACAGGGCCCACACACACACACACACAGGGCCCACACACACACACACAGGGCCCCTACACACACACACACACACACACACATAGGGCCCACACACAGGGTTCACACACACGCTCACACACACACAGGGCCCACACGCACACAAAGGGCCCACACACACACGGCCCACACCCACACACACACACACACACACACACAGGGCCCACACACACACACAGGGCCCCCCACACACACAGGGCCCACACTCACACACACACAGGGCCCACACTCACACACACACACAGGGCCCACACACACAGGGCCCACACACAAAGGGCCCACACACACACACACGGCCCACACACACACACACAGGGCCCACACACACGGCCCACACACACACACACAGGGCCCACACACACAGGGCCCCCACACACACACACACACACACACATAGGGCCCACACGCACACACGGGGCCCACACGCACACAAAGGGCCCACACACACACGGCCCGCCCACACACACACGGCCCGCCCACACACACACACAGGGCCCACACACACACACAGGGCCCACACACAGGGCCCACACACACACACAGGGCACACACACAGGGCCCACACACACACACAGGGCACACACACAGGGCCCCCCCACACACACAGGGCCCCCCCACACACACAGGGCACACATACACACACACACACACACAGGGCCCACACACACACAGGGCCCACACACACACAGGGCCCACACACACACACACACACACACACACACAGGGCCCCCACACACACACACGGCCCACACACAAACACACACACGGCCCACACACAAACACACACAGGGCCCACACACAGACACACAGGGCCCACACACAGACACACAGGGCCCACAAACACACACACAGGGCCCACAAACACACACACAGGGCCCACAAACACACACACAGGGCCCACACACACAGGGCCCACACACACAGGGCCCACACACACACACAGGGCCCACACACACAGGGCCAACACACACACAGGGCCCCCACACACACAAACACATGGCCCACACACACACACACAGGGCCCCCCCCCCACACACACAGGGCCCACACACACACACACACACAGGGCCCACACACACAGGGCCCACACACACACACATAGGGCCCACACACAGGGCTCACATACACGCTCACACACACACACACACACACACAGGGCCCACACGCACACACGGGGCCCACACACACACACAGGGCCCACACACACACACACACAGGGCCAACACACGCCCACACACACACACAGGGCCCACACACACACACACAGGGCCCACACACAGGGCCCACACACACAGGGCCCACACACACACACAGGGCCCACACACACACACAGGGCCCATATACACACACAGGGCCCACACACACAGGGCCCACACACACACACACAGGGCCCACACACACACACAGGGCCCACACACACACAGGGCCCACACACACACACACACAGGGCCCACACACACACACACAGGGCCCACACACACACACACACAGGGCCCACACACACACACACACAGGGCCCACACACACACACACAGGGCCCACACACACACACAGGGCCCACACACACAGGGCCCACACACACACACACAGGGCCCACACACACACACACAGGGCCCACACACACACACACACAGGGCCCACACACACAGGGCCCACACACACACACACAGGGCACACACACACACACAGGGCCCACACACACACACAGGGCCCACACACACACACACAGGGCCCACACACACACACACACAGGGCCCACACAC
This sequence comes from Anomaloglossus baeobatrachus, assembly GCF_048569485.1. NCBI lineage: Eukaryota > Metazoa > Chordata > Amphibia > Anura > Aromobatidae > Anomaloglossus > Anomaloglossus baeobatrachus. The sequence goes on from NC_134355.1 coordinate 228,483,914, forward strand.
ACACACACAGGGCCCACACACACACACACAGGGCCCACACACACACACACAGGGCCCACACACACACACACAGGGCCCACACACACACACACAGGGCCCACACACACACACAGGGCCCACACACACACAGGGCACACACACACACAGGGCCCCCACACACACAGGGCCCCCACACACACAGGGCCCCCACACACACAAACAGGCCCACACACAGGGCCCCCCCACACACACGGGGCCCCCCCACACACACACGGGGGCCCCCACACACACGGGGGCCCCCACACACACACACGGCCCCCCCCCCACACACACACACGGCCCACACACACACACACACACACAGGGCCCCCACACACACACACAGGGCCCACACACACACACACAGGGCCCCCCCACACACAAACACAGGGCCCACACACACACAGGGCCCCCCCACACAAACACAGGGCCCACACACACACACACAGGGCCCCCCCACACACACACACACACGGCCCACACACACAGGGCCCCCCCACACACACACACACACACACGGCCCACACACACACACACAGGGCCCCCACACACACACACACACACACAGGGCCCACACACACACACACAGGGCCCACACACACACACACACACACACAGGGCCCACACCCCCCCACACACACACACAGGGCACACACACACATGGCTCACACACAGACGGCCCACACACAGACGGCCCACACACACACACAGACACACACAGGGCCCACACACAAACACACACACACACACACAGGGCCAACACACACACAGGGCCCACACACACACAAAGGGCCCACACACACACAGGGCCCACACACACACACACACAGGGCCCACACACACACACAGGGCCCACACACACAGGGCCCCCCCACACACACACAGGGACCACACACACACACACACACACACACACACACACACACACACACAGGGCCCACACACACACACACAGAGCCCACACACACACAGGGCCCATACACACAGGGCCCCCCCACACACACACGGCCCACACACACGGCCCACACACACACAAACACACACACACACACAGGGCCCGCCCACACACACACACACACACACACACACGGCCCACACACACACACAGGGCCCACACACACACACAGGGCCCACACACACACACAGGACCCACACACACACAGGACCCACACACACACAGGGCCCACACACACAGGGCCCCCACACACACACACAGGGCACACACACACACACACACAGGGCCCACACACACGGCCACACACACACACACACACACACACAGGGCCCCCCCACACACACACACACACAGGGCCCCCCCACACACACACAGGGCCCACACACACAGGGCCCACACACACAGGGCACACACACACAGGGCACACACACAGGGCCCACACACACACAAACACAGGGCCCACACACACACAAACACAGGGCCCACACACACACACAGGGCCCGCTCACACACACACACAGGGCCCACACACACACACAGGGCCCCCCCACACACACACACAGGGCCCCCACACACGGGGCCCCCCCCACACACACACAGGGGCATCCACACACACACACGGGGCCCCCACAAACACACACACACACGGGGCCCCCACAAACACACACACGGGGCCCCCACACACACACACGGCCCCCCACACACACACACGGCCCCCACACACGCACACACACACAGGGCCCACACACACAAATACAGGGCCCACACACACACAGGGCCCCCCCCCACGCACAAACAGGGCCCCCACACACACACACAGGGCCCCCACACACACAAACACAGGGCACACACACACAGGGCCCCCACACACACAGGGCCCACACACACACACACAGGGCCCCCACACACACAAACACACACACACACACACAGGGCCCACACACACACACAAGGCCCACACACACACACACAGGGCCCACACACACACACAGGGCCCACACACACAGGGCCCACACACACACATAGGGCCCACACACACACACGGGGCCCACACGCGCACACACACACACACACGGCGCCCCCACACGCACACACAGGGCCCACACACACATGGCCCACACACACACGGCCCACACACACAGGGCCCACACACAAACACACACACACACAGGGCCCCCACACACACACACACACAGGGCCCACACACACACAAAGGGCCCACACACACACAGGACCCACACACACACAGGGCCCCACACACACACACACAGGGCCCACACACACACACAGGGCCCACACACACACACACACACAGGGCCCACACACACACACAGGGCCCACACACACACACAGGGCCCACACACACACAGGACCCACACACACACACACACACACACAGGGGCCCCCCACACACAAACACACAGGCCCCCACACACACACAGGGGCCCCCCACACACAAACACACAGGCCCCCCCCCCACACACACAAGGGCCCACACACACACACACACAGGGCCCCCACACACACACACAGGGCCCCCCACACACACACACACACACACAGGGCCCACACACACACACAGGGCCCACACACACACACACACACACATACACACACACACGGCCTCCCCCCCCCCACACACACACAGGGCCCACACACAGGGCCCCCACACACACAAACACAGGGCTCACACACACACACACACACACGGCCTCCCCCCCCCACACACACACAGGGCCCCCACACACACAAACACAGGGCCCACACACACACACACAGGGCACACACACACACACACGGGGCCCACACACACACACACACACGGGGCTCCCCCCACACACACAGGGCCCCCACACACACACACACGGGGCCCCCACACACACACACGGCCCCCACACACACACACGGCCCCCACACACACACACACACACACACACAGGGCCCACACACACAAATACAGGGCTCACACACACACAGGGCCCCCCCCACGCACACACAGGGCCCCCACACACACACACAGGGCCCCCACACAAACACAGGGCACACACACACAGGGCCCCCACACACACACAGGGCCCACACACACACACACACACACACACAGGGCCTACACACAGGGTTCACACACACGCTCACACACACACACACACACACACACAGGGCCCACACGCACACACGGAGCCCACACGCACACAAAGGGCCGACACACACACGGCCCACCCACACACACACACAGGGCCCCCCCCACACACACAGGGCCCACACACACACACACACAGGGCCCACACACACACAGGGCCCACACACACACAGGGCCCACACACACACAGGACCCACACACACACAGGACCACACACACACACACACAGGGCCCACACATATATACACACACACACACACAGCCCCCCCCCCCACACACACACACACACACACACACGGCCCACACACACACACAGGGCCCACACACACAGCCTCCCCCCCACACACACACACACAGGGCCCACACACAGGGCCCACACACACACACAGGGCCCCCCCACACACAGGGCCCCCACACACACAAACACAGGGCCCCCACACACACAAACACAGGGCCCCCCACACACACAAACACAGGGCCCCCCCCCACACACACACACAGACACACACACACACACGGGGCCCCCACAAACACACACACACGGGGCCCCACACACACAAGGGGCCCACACACACACACACACACACACACACAGGGCCCCCCCACACACACAGGGCCCACACACACACACACGGCCCCCCCCACACACAAACACAGGGCCCACACACACACACACAGGGCCCACACACACACACACACACACACACATAGGGCCCACACACAGGGTTCACACACACGCTCACACACACACAGGGCCCACACGCACACAAAGGGCCCACACACACACGGCCCACACCCACACACACACACAGGGCCCACACACACACACAGGGCCCACACTCACACACACACAGGGCCCAAACTCACACACACACACAGGGCCCACACACACACACACACACAGGACCCACACACACATGGGCCCCCCCCTCCACACACACACACACACGGCCCACACAGGGCCCACACACACACACACACAGGGCCCACAAACACACACACAGGGCCCACACACACACAGGACACACACAGAGCCCACACAAACACACAGAGCCCACACACACACAGGGCCCAGACACACACACACAGGGCCCACACACACACACACACACACACACAGGGCCCCCACACACACACAGACACACACAGGGCCCACACACACACACACACACACACAGGGCCCCCCCCCCCACACACACACACACAGGGCCCACACACACACACAGGCCCCGCCCACGCACACACACACACAGGGCCCACACACACAAATACAGGGCTCACACACACACAGGGCCCCCCCCACGCACACACAGGGCCCCCACACACACACACAGGGCCCCCACACACACAAACACAGGGCACACACACACAGGGCCCCCACACACACAGGGCCCACACACACACACACACACACACACACAGGGCCTACACACAGGGTTCACACACACGCTCACACAAACACACACACACACAGGGCCCACACGCACACACGGGGCCCACACGCACACAAAGGGCCGACACACACACGGCCCACCCACACACACACACAGGGCCCCCCCCACACACACAGGGCCCACACACACACACACACAGGGCCCACACACACACAGGGCCCACACACACACAGGGCCCACACACACACAGGACCCACACACACACAGGACCCACACACACAGCCCCCCCCCCCACACACACACACACACACACACACGGCCCACACACACACACAGGGCCCACACACACAGCCTCCCCCCCACACACACACACATACAGGGCCCACACACAGGGCCCACACACACACACAGGGCCCCCCCACACACAGGGCCCCCACTCACACAAACACAGGGCCCCCACACACACAAACACAGGGCCCCCACACACACAAACACAGGGCCCCCCCCACACACACACACACACAGACACACACACACACACGGGGCCCCCACAAACACACACACACGGGGCCCACACACACAAGGGGCCCACACACACACACACACACACACAGGGCCCCCCCACACACACAGGGCCCACACACACACACACGGCCCCCCCCCACACACACACAGGGCCCACACACACACACAAACACAGGGCCCACACACACACACACAGGGCCCACACACACACACACACACACACACACATAGGGCCCACACACAGGGTTCACACACACGCTCACACACACACAGGGCCCACACGCACACAAAGGGCCCACACACACACGGCCCACACCCACACACACACACACACACACAGGGCCCACACACACACACAGGGCCCACACTCACACACACACAGGGCCCAAACTCACACACACACACAGGGCCCACACACACACACACACACACACACACAGGACCCACACACACATGGGGCCCCCCCCCCCACACACACACACACACGGCCCACACAGGGCCAACACACACACACACACACAGGGCCCACAAACACACACACAGGGCCCACACACACACAGGACACACACAGAGCCCACACAAACACACAGAGCCCACACACACACAGGGCCCAGACACACACACACACACACACAGGGCCCCCACACACACACAGACACACACAGGGCCCACACACACACACACACAGGGCCCCCCCCCCCACACACACACAGGGCCCACACACACACAGGGCGCACACACACACAGGGCCCACACACACACACAGGCCCCGCCCACGCACACACACACACAGGGCCCACACACACACACACACACAGGGCCCACACAAACACACACAGGGCCCACACACACAGGGCCCACACACACCCACACAGCCCACACACATACACACAGGGCCCACACACACAGGGCCCACACACACACACAGGGCCCACACACACAGGGCCCACACACACAGGGCCCACACACACACACACACACAGGGCCCACACACACAGGGCCCACACACACACACACACACAGGGCCCACACACACACACACAGGGCACACCCACACACACACACACACAGGGCCCACAAACACACAACACAGGGCCCACAAACACACACACACACACAGGGCCCACACACACACACACAGAGCCCCCACACACACAGGGCCCACACACACACAGGGCCCACACACACACACAGGGCCCACACACACACACACGGCCCACACACACACACACGGCCCACACACACACACACGGCCCACACACACACACACGGCCCACACACACAGAGGGCACACACACAGGGCCCAAACACACACAGGGCCCACACACACACACACACAGGGCCCACACACACAGGGCCCACACAGACACAGGGCCCACACAGACACACAGGGCCCACACACACACACAGGGCCCACACACACACACAGGGCCCCA
>NC_134355.1:228492155-228544655 GCF_048569485.1 Anomaloglossus baeobatrachus
CCACACACACGGCCCACACACACACACACACACGGCCCACACACACACACACGGCCCACACACACACACACGGCCCACACACACACACACACACACACACGGCCCACAAACACACACACACGGCCCACACACACACACACGGCCCACACACACACGGCCCACACACACACACGGCCCACACTCACACACACGGCCCACACTCACACACGGCCCACACACACACGGCCCACACACACACACAGCCCACACACACACACACACGGCCCACACACACACACACGCGGCCCACACACACACGGCCCACACACACACACACGGCCCACACACACACACACGGCCCACACACACACACACGGCCCACACACACACACACCACACACGGCCCACACACACACACGGCCCACACACACACACACACGGCCCACACACACGGCCCACACACACACACACACGGCCCACACACACACACGGCCCACACACACACGGCCCACACACACACACACACACGGCCCACACACACACGGCCCACACACACACACACACACGGCCCACACACACACACGGCCCACACACACACACACACACACACACGGCCCACACACACACACACACGGCCCACACACACACACACACACACGGCCCACTGTAAAATAGTGAGTTTATGGAGATTTGATTCATAAACTGGGTTACATGCATTCATATAATGTATGTATATTTCGCCCATCCCTTTAAGGAGAGTCTGTAAGTTGGAAAATGCTAACCAAGAGTTTGAGATGGTAAAACCAAGGCCATCTGCTAGTTGTTCATCAAAGCCATCTGACATTGTTTGTCAAAGTTGTCAGCATATTGCTATATTCTGTTTGGAATGTTGGGCTAAGAGCTGAAATAGCTATGAGAGACTTCTTACTGTTACTTTAAGGTCAAAGTTCAGCGAGCCTCAAAGGGTTTATATATAAGTTGAAGTAGGTTTTGTTACAAGTCTCTAGTGCGCAAGTACACTTATTTCGCGGGTAAAACGTACCACGTGACATGATGTAATGCTCAACTAAATTAGGATAGTTACTTTTTGTGTTACCATGTAAAGAGATAAGGGCAATCAGGAGGAGGGGTTTGGGTTATAAAAGAAGCCCACACTTCAAAGGTTGAGGAGAAGGAGGGAGGAGAAAGACGGACTCATCCGACCAGATCATCCCGAGACGGCTTACACACTACAGCGATGTAAGATAAATGAACTGTTATTTTTTCTATCTGTCTATCCATCTATTAACTCAAGCCAAGACAGTTATTTTTCTCTAATGACTGTAACCCTCCAATTCTTATCTGAATAAATCCGTAATATGTTTTTGACCTATCTTCGCTCCAATCATTTATATACTGGCTATGCAGTTGTCGCCCTAAACCCATTATTTAACACCCACACACACACACGGCCCACACACACACACGGCCCACACACACACGGCCCACACACACACACACGGCCCACACACACACACGGCCCACACACACACCACACACGGCCCACACACACACCACACACGGCCCACACACGGCCCACACACACACACACACACACACGGCCCACACACACACACACACACACGGCCCACACACACACACGGCCCACACACACACACGGCCCACACACACAAACACACACGGCCCACACACACACACGGCCCACACACACACACACACACGGCCCACACACACACGGCCCACACACACACACGGCCCACACACACACACACACGGCCCACACACACACACACGGCCCACACACACACGGCCCACACACACACACACGGCCCACACACACACACGGCCCACACACACACACGGCCCACACACACACACACACACACACACGGCCCACACACACACACACACGGCCCACACACACACACACACACACACGGCCCACACACACACACGGCCCACACACACACACACACGGCCCACACACACACACACGGCCCACACACACACACACACGGCCCACACACACACACGGCCCACACACACACACACGGCCCACACACAGACACACGGCCCACACACACACACGGCCCACACACACACACACGGCCCACACACACACACACACACGGCCCACACACACACACGGCCCACACACACACACACGGCCCACACACACACACACACGGCCCACACACACACACACGGCCCACACACACACACACACACACGGCCCACACACACACAGCCCACACACACAGAGCCCACACACATAGAGGGCACACACACAGGGCCCAAACACACACACACACAGGGCCCACACACACACACACACACAGGGCCCACACACACAGGGCCCACACACACAGGGCCCACACACACACACACAGGGCCCCCCACACACACACAGGGCCCCCCACACACACACAGGGCCCCCCACACACACACACAGTGCCCACACACACACACACAGGGCCCACACACACACACACACACACACAGGGCCCACACACACACACACACACACAGGGCCCCCCCCACACACACACACGGCGTCCCCCCCCCACACACACACACACAGGGCCCACACACACACAGGGCCCACACACACACACACACACACACACAGGGCCCACACACACACACACACACACAGGGCCCACACACACACACACACAGGGCCCACACACACACACACAGAGGGACCACACACACAGACGGCCCACACACACAGAGGGCCCACACACACACACACAGAGGGCCCACACACACACACAGAGGGCCCACACACACACGGCCCGCGCCCACACACACAGGGCCCACACACACACAGGGCCCACACACAAACATAGGCCCCCCTCCCACACACACACGGCCTCCCCGCGCACGCACAGGACCTCCTGCGCGCGCGCGCACACGCGCACACACACACACACACACACCCACCCTCCCAACCTGCAACACAGCCCCCTGCCTAGCTCGAGCCCCCCCAAACATGCAGCGTCCCGCCCTACGATCTCCCCTAAGGTGTGTCGCCCCCTGCCCAGTGCGAGGGCCCCCTCAAACGTGCAGCGTCGCCCCCTGCCCAGTGCGAGCCCCCAAACGTGCAGCGTCGCCCCCTGCCCAGTGCGATCCCCCCCCAAAACGTGCAGCGTCGCCCCCTGCCCAGTGCGATCCCCCCCAAAACGTGCAGCGTCGCCCCCTGCCCAGTGCGATCCCCCCCAAAACGTGCAGCGTCGCCCCCTGCCCAGTGCGATCCCCCCAAACGTGCAGCGTCGCCCCCTGCCCAGTACGAGCCCCCCCAAACGTGCAGCGTCACCCCCTGCCCAGTGCGAGCCCCCAAACATTCAGCGTCGTCCCGTGCTCAGTGCGAACCCCCCCAAAACCTGCAGCTTCGTCCCCTGCGATCCCCCCCCAAAACGTGCAGCGTCGCCCCCTGCCCAGTGCGATCCCCCCCCCAAACGTGCAGCGTCGCCCCCTGCCCAGTACGAGCCCCCCCCAAACGTGCAGCGTCACCCCCTGCCCAGTGCGAGCCCCCAAACATTCAGCGTCGTCCCGTGCTCAGTGCGAACCCCCCCAAAACCTGCAGCTTCGTCCCCTGTGATCCCCCCCCAAAACGTGCAGCGTCGCCCCCTGCCCAGTGCGATCCCCCCAAAAACGTGCAGCGTCGCCCCCTGCCCAGTGCGATCCCCCCTCCCCCAAAACGTGCAGCGTCGCCCTCCGCGAGCCCCCCCCCCCAGACATACAGCATGGCCCTCCGCGAGCCCCCCCCCTTCCACCACAGTGGTACAGCGTCGCCCTCCGCGAGCCCCCCCCACAGACGTACAGCGTCGCCCTCCGCGAGCCCCCCCCCAAACGTGCAGCGTCACCCCCTGGCCACTGCGAGCCCCCCAAACATGCAGCGTCACCCCCTGGTCACTGCGAGCCCCCCAAACATGCAGTGTCACCCCCTGGCCACTGTGAGCCCCCCAAACATGCAACGTCGCCCCCTACAGGCCCCCCAAACATGCAGCCTCACCCCCTGGCCAGTGCGAGCCCCCCCAAACATGCGTCGCCCCCCCAGCCAGTGCGAGCCCCCCCAAACATGCAGCCTCACCCCCTGGCCAGTGCGAGCCCCCCAAACATGCGTTGCCCCCCGGCCAGTGCCAGCCCCCCCAAACGTGCAGCGTCGCCTCCTGCCTAGAGTAACCCCCACATTCCTTATGAAAGCCTCCACAGCATCACCCCCCTGCTCTGTGTAACCCCCCATAAGCCACTTAGCTTCAGTACATTCCCTGTGAGATATACACGAGCTGCAGCCCCCAGCACTGACAGGAGACACTGCTCTGTGCCCCCAACACACAGGCTGAGACCCCAGAGCTATAACTAATGAGGAAAAGCTGAATATTCTCCACCTGAGGCCTCTTCTCCACTAGCGTTTTTTTCCTCCAAATTCCATCGCATTGAGAAACGGATTGCATTCTTGCAAATGGTTTCTAATGATGCTGTCTCCATTTCCCTGTTTTTCTCAGACGATACACGGGCTCTCCTTGAAAGATTTGATGCGATTCTCAGCTCTCTCACCCCCATGCAAGTCAGAATCCGGGTGGCATACGCATGTCACACGGATCCTGACACTTGCATACCGCGCCAGACTGGCTACCGGAGGAATCTCCTGTAAAACCAGTCCTGGCCGCGGTTAGGCTGGTTTCACACTACGTTTATTTAACATCCGTCCATAACGTTTTTTTAGCGGAAAAGCGGATCCAGTGCAAATGCGTTTTCATTTCAATGCATTTGCAATGGACTCGCGTTAACATCCGTTCACCTGCGTTTGCGTGCGTTATAGTGAGGATCCAGCGACTTGCAGTTTTTTAACATCTTTCAAAAACGCTACTTGTAGCGTTTTTGAGCTGCGTCCAAATACTGTGTGTGGCCCCGAGGTTCGGTGTCGGTGCAGCTGTGCATTACCTTCAGGGACTCCATGTGGCTGGATCTTGTCACAGGTAGGAAATCCTCTATTTTGATTGTCGTGACGCCACTCTCAGAATTTCGGTCAGTGGAGACCGCCACTGCAGGTTAGGGGTGCCTGGGGCTGATAGTGGGTGCAGTCAGTTGTAATAGCCTCCTGAGAGTGAGGCATGCCCCAGGGCCCCGTGTAGGTGTGTGGAACTACAAGTCGCAGAATGACTCACACGCACAAGCAGGATGTCTTTCAGGGGTTTTACTCACTGATGGTGGCAGGGTGAGTAACCCGGGCGTAGCTGGGATGAACCAGGCGGGAACCAGGTGTCCTTCAGGCTGACTTGTGAGGGTGGCTACCAACTCGCCTTCCTTAGCCCGTTGTGTTTTGGGGTAACCCCTGCTTGAAGCCCTGCTGGGGTCGCCCAGGGAAGTTGCTGGTGCCTCTCTCCCCTTCTTTTTGGCCCGTTTGCTTGTAGCCTGGACCAGGTCACTCCGGCTGCTTGCCTCCTGTGAGCTATGGGCCCTCACTTTGCTACGTGGCTGCGGACTCTGTGGTGTTGTCTTGGGGGTGTAAAGTGCCCCCTCATGCAGGTTTGGCAAAGGACAGGTGGATCTATCCCTGCACTGGGACCTGTTACCCGGTTGGGCCTGGTATCTCCCTGACAGTCTCCTTACTTTCCACTCCGTTGCTCTCTCTTTAGCCGTGGGTGGATTTCGGGCAGCACTACCAGGTGACCGTTCTCCCCCGTCGGTAGTCACTGCGCGTACGTTGTCAGAATTGTGTAGAGCTACAGGGGCTGCTTCTGCTCTCCCTGAACTTCACCACTCAACTGCTTTTGGCTCACTCTTCCCTCCTCTCCTGTTCTTGCCTACGTCACCTAGCAACCAGGCTCTCTACCACACCCCTCGAGTGGAGATGGAGGCTTCGCCCCCTCCTGGGATCCCCAGGGGTCCTCTCAAAGGTAAATGTGTGAGACCGGATCACTATGCGCCTGTGTAGTCACACCTCAGTCAGCCTTCTGGATTACCTGTTTTGTACTGTCCCCAGCATGGGTGCAGTACTCAGTGGTGCCTGACCAGGTCAGGGGTGCCACATTCCCCCTTAGTTATCACCAGCACGTCCTCGGGCTGCAAGACAACATTTTAAAATGCGTAAAACAGTAAAACATGGGAAAACGTTTTAAAACCATCAGGTACCATACATCACCACCCTCCACCCACAAGTCCGTTAACCCACCCTAAACCCTCTCAGGCGGCAGGTCACCGGTTTCTTTTGGTAACCAGGTCTGGGTCATCAGCTTCCCCAGACCTTTCTTCCCATCTGCCTCTCCCGTTGGCCGCGCCTTCAGCCACTTCTGGCAGGATGTAGAGGCGGCTTTCATGGTCTGGTGGTTTCAGGGTATACCTGGCCTGGTGGAGCCGCGCCTTCAGCCTCTTCTGGCAGGATGCAGAGGCGGCCTCCACAGTTGGTGCTGACCAGGTACCCTCTTTGTGGTGGAGAGCCAGGCCCCATAAACAGGCGTGCTCCCTGGTAGTGGTTGTACCTCTGGGGTAACTATAAACACTGCGAGAGTTTGTGGCTATAGACAGTTCATAGCCTATGGTCCATACACGAGGTGCAAAAGGATTTTCTCACATCAGTTCATGTGGGCACATTTCTTAAACTTGAACGTTGCAAAACTTTTCAAACTGCTGTAGTTTTCTTTACTTTTCTCTACTCCGTTCCACCAGGGCTTTTGCCTATTGGGCTTTGGCACCTGACATTTTCTGTGTTTCTGTCGTCTGTTTCTTTTTCTGTATCTTCATCTTCTGTTGTTGAGATAGCAGGTTTACTGTAGGGATTTCTGGGGCAGGGTGTGACATCTAGTGCGTACCATCCGCGTTCTCCTTGGTGCTTTGTGAATTCTACTGGATCTCCTATCTGTAGGTTTCTTCCTGGATGTCCTCTAGGTAAATGTGCTCTTACATCCCTTCTGTTCACAAAGATGCCCTCCTTTACACCAGGTGCTACTATAAAGCCATATCCAGACCTTAGACTGAAGTCTTCTACAACTCCTCGACAAAGTGGGCCTCTGACCTGCGATTTGGCTCTTCTCAGGGACCGCTTTTCATCTAAGTCTCTGGCCGTGACCTCGTCCTTCTCCTCGGGAGACTGCTGTGCAGGTGGATCCCTTGTCCTGCTGCGGCGCCGTGTCCTGCGGGCTGGGTCCGGCCTGGCTGCTATCTCACTGCTTGCAGGCTCCCAGGTGATGTATCTGGACAGATCTTCCTCAGCGGAGGATGTCGGTCCCTCTTCATCCCAGCGGGAGTACAGCAGCATCTCTGGCTCTTGGACTGGTGCGGCATCCACTGCTGATGGTTCTGGGGTCAGCTTCTCAGCTTCCTGGCCTCCCCTCCCCCTTAGTTCTTCTGGGCACTCCTCCTGTGGCAGCGCTAGGGATGGATTTTCATCAGCAGGCCAGGGCGGGGGACTCTTTGGCATGAATGTTGCAGGAGTCTTCCTGTGGGTATGCGGAGGGAGCAGATACCGGTCCACCATCTCCTTTGGGAAGTGGGCCTCTAGATCAGCCTTCAGCTTCCAGTATTCGGGGTCCTCCCCCAGCAGGGACTTCCTAGCAGGGACTTCCTTGGGCTGGGGAGCGGTGTCTGCTCTGGCCTTGCAGGCCGGGGTAAATAATTGTACAGTCTTGTCTTGGCGGGCCGAGCTGGGCGTCGCTGTGGCGGCCTGAATTGGCGTCGCAGCTGCGATGGGATCTGTGCAGGCCGGGCTGGGCGCTTCTGCGGCCTGGATTGGCGTCGCAGCTGCAATGGGATCTGTGCGGGCCGGGCTGGGCGCTTCTGCGGCCTGGATTGGCGTCGCAGCTGCGATGGGATCTGTGCGGGCCAGGCTGGGCGCTTCTGCGGCCTGGATTGGCGTCGCAGCTGCAGCCGGTCCTTGGCGGGCCGCACCTGCGGCGTGGAGGAGGGTCGCGGTGGCAGCCGGATCTTTGCGGGTCGGGCAGGGCATCGCTGCGGCGGCCTGGGCTTGGCGGGCCGCACCTGGCATGGCTGCGGCCTGGTTCAGCGTCGCCGCGCCGGACATCTCTCCAGGGACCGCGGGCGTGGAAGCAGGGGTCGGGGCACTCGCGCTGACAGGGGCAACACAGGACTCACCCATCGGTAACATCATCGGGGTCTGAGTCGTCGCCGCTCGGTCTGGCACTCGTCGTGCGGTTCCCCTCTCATAGGCCTGAACCGCTGCAGCCATCTCCAGAAGCTCCGTGCGTCCCTCGCTGATCTGCCATACGACCCTGGCCTCCAGTTGGTCGCAAAACTGGGCAAGTTCCCGATACCACCAGGCAGCGGAGCCTGGCTCTGGGTCTCTGCGTTCAGACGCCATTTCCTCTGCGTCTCCTTCTTCTAGTAGCAGGCTTCTGGCTCCCTTTCTTTCCCGACGTCTCTGAACGCCTCCGCTCCCATCACTTGCGAGACCAGGACTCTTCAGGGGATCTCTGGGTAGCCACACCTCTTCGTGGGCGGTAACTTCTCCCAGCGCGGGCTGCTGTTGTTTTTTCAGCGCGCTTTTCATGGTGGCAATATGGCGGCGCTTCCAATTTTCCAAGCGGACCGCCCAGGCACATGGTCACCTGTCTGAACAGGTCTAGTCCTTATCCTGTTCGTGACGCCAGATCTGTGTGGCCCCGAGGTTCGGTGTCGGTGCAGCTGTGCATTACCTTCAGGGACTCCACGCGGCTGGATCTTGTCACAGGTAGGAAATCCTCTATTTTGATTGTCGTGACGCCACTCTCAGAATTGCGGTCAGTGGAGACCGCCACTGCAGGTTAGGGGTGCCTGGGGCTGATAGTGGGTGCAGTCAGTTGTAATAGCCTCCTGAGAGTGAGGCATGCCCCAGGGCCCCGTGTAGGTGTGTGGAACTACAAGTCGCAGAATGACTCACACGCACAAGCAGGATGTCTTTCAGGGGTTTTACTCACTGATGGTGGCAGGGTGAGTAACCCGGGCGTAGCTGGGATGAACCAGGCGGGAACCAGGTGTCCTTCAGGCTGACTTGTGAGGGTGGCTACCAACTCGCCTTCCTTAGCCCGTTGTGTTTTGGGGTAACCCCTGCTTGAAGCCCTGCTGGGGTCGCCCAGGGAAGTTGCTGGTGCCTCTCTCCCCTTCTTTTTGGCCCGTTTGCTTGTAGCCTGGACCAGGTCACTCCGGCTGCTTGCCTCCTGTGAGCTATGGGCCCTCACTTTGCTACGTGGCTGCGGACTCTGTGGTGTTGTCTTGGGGGTGTAAAGTGCCCCCTCATGCAGGTTTGGCAAAGGACAGGTGGATCTATCCCTGCACTGGGACCTGTTACCCGGTTGGGCCTGGTATCTCCCTGACAGTCTCCTTACTTTCCACTCCGTTGCTCTCTCTTTAGCCGTGGGTGGATTTCGGGCAGCACTACCAGGTGACCGTTCTCCCCCGTCGGTAGTCACTGCGCGTACGTTGTCAGAATTGTGTAGAGCTACAGGGGCTGCTTCTGCTCTCCCTGAACTTCACCACTCAACTGCTTTCGGCTCACTCTTCCCTCCTCTCCTGTTCTTGCCTACGTCACCTAGCAACCAGGCTCTCTACCACACCCCTCGAGTGGAGATGGAGGCTTCGCCCCCTCCTGGGATCCCCAGGGGTCCTCTCAAAGGTAAATGTGTGAGACCGGATCACTATGCGCCTGTGTAGTCACACCTCAGTCAGCCTTCTGGATTACCTGTTTTGTACTGTCCCCAGCATGGGTGCAGTACTCAGTGGTGCCTGACCAGGTCAGGGGCGCCACAACTGCATGTCACCGGATCCTGACTAAACAGCACGCAAACGCAGGTGAACGCTGGCGTGCTGATAGACAGGATCCTGCTTTTGTACTGAGCATGCCCAGAAAGTACTGAGCATGCCCAGAACCAGTCTCGCGTGATCTGTCTCTCTCTCCTCCTCCCTCACCCTCTCTATCTCTGTCTTTCCCCCTTCCTCTCCTGTCTCTCTCTCCCACCTGAGAGCTGCGGACACTCGTAACCAAGGTAAATATCGGGTAACCACTTATCTTAGTTACCCGATGTTTATCTTGGTAACGTGTGCAGGCAGCCCTGCTCCTAGCAGCTGCAGACACTCGTAACCAAGATAAATATCGGGTATCCAAGCCCGATGTTTACCTTGGTTACCAGCGTCTGCAGCTGTCAGAAGCCGGCTCCCAGTCTAGTTCCCCTCACTCCCGATCACATGACTCCAATTCCCGCCCCTAAACATCCAGTGACAGGATCCTGCAAAATAAGGCTACTTTCACACATCAGTTTTCTGTATTCAGGTACAGTCCTTTTTTTTTCCGTATCCAACGTTTCCGTTTTTTTCGTGCAAACCGGACCCACCGGATCCGTTTTATTCCGGATCCGTCCCAACGGATCCGATTAAAAACGGATCCGGTGGGTCCGTTTTGCATCCGTTCTGTACGTTTTTTTACGGATCCGTTTTTTAAACACTAAACAAACAATTAACGCGTTCCGTATTCTGATTGGCTATTGGAAAAATACGGTATATATACAGTATTTTGAAGCATATATGACAGAATGAAGACAGAGACAAGCAGAAAGCATGGATGTTATTCTTGAAAAGATCACAAAGATCACTGCAGATTTTACATTTGAGGCAAATCGCTTGGGTATCATCGTCAGAGAAAAGGAGCGACAGCGACTGAGGCGTCAGCGACATCGACGCTTTTGGATCCATCCCCTGACTGCACAGAGACTGACACGTGGGGTGTTTTCAACCCTATACCTGGAGCTCCGTGGAAACCATGAAAAATTCACAAGCTATGTCCGGATGGCAGTGAATAATTTTGACGTCCTCCTTGGCCTTGTTGCGGACAACATACGTAAAACGGACACCTTCTGCCGTTACTCTATAACACCCGAGGAGCGTTTGCTGGTTACGCTTAGGTAAGTTTTTTTTTTTTAATTGTATCCTCCTGTTAAATTGACTTAACTGTAATGTGTTTGCTATTATTTTTTTTTAATTATTGTCTTTCCTTTACAGATTCCTTGCAACTGGAGAGTCACTTTCGTCCCTTCACTACCAGTTTCGACTAGGAATTTCCACCATCTCGGGAATCATTAGAGACACTTGCCGAGCCTTGTGGGATTGCCTCCAGGAGGATTTCATCCCCCAGCCCACCAGGGACAGATGGCTTGCAATTGCCGAACAATACTACAACATTTGTCAGTTTCCAAATTGCCTTGGCTCAGTGGACGGCAAACATATAAGAATTGTGAAACCTGCAGCTTCGGGGTCTGAATACTACAATTATAAAAAGTATTTCTCAATTGTCCTAATGGCAATAACGGATGCGGACTACAAATTTATCTCAGTGGACATTGGCGCATATGGGAGATCAAATGACTCTCAGGTCTTTAAAATGTCCCCAATGGGGCGGCGAATCTATGGGAATACTTTTGATTTCCCTCCTGCAAGACCTCTTCCTGGCACATGTGAGCCCCCAATGCCCTTTGTTTTTGTGGCCGACGAAGCATTTCAACTCTCCCAACATCTATTAAAGCCATATGCAAGCCGTGGATTGACGCAAACACAAAAAATATATAATTACCGATTATCCAGAGCCAGAAGAATGGTGGAATGCTCCTTTGGGATACTAACCAGCAAATGGCGAGTGTTGTTAACAGCGATTAATTTAAACATTGAAACTGTTGATGAAATAGTGAAAGCATGTGTGGTACTACACAATTTTGTTTTAACAAAGGAACCTTTGTCCTTGGATGACCAGAGTTTGGAATCAACCTCTTTGACTGACTACACCAGTCCTGGATTTAGGAGTAGTGTTGCCTGTTCAACAATCCGTGACAAATATGCTGACTATTTTGTGTCCCCAGAAGGTAGAGTAGATTGGCAAGATCAAATGGTATAAGATTTATCTTTAGTTTTATAAGAAATAAAAATAGTTAAAAATAAATAAAAAAATATCTTGTTAACCTTGTTAATTTTAATCTTTGTATATCTTTAAAAATTTGTAATTTTTACACTGTCAAATTATAACATGTTATGTTTTTGTATTACCTTATTATTAACTGAACTTGCAAAATAATATTCCCCCCCAAAAAAAACAAGAACAAATAAATACATTTCAACTAAAATGTTTTATTTTTTATTACATACATAAATAAATTATAAATTAGTATATCTTGGGCTTGGGGTGGAGATAGTACTGGAGGGGCTGTCAGATGGGAACACATGCACAGTGGGAGTATGGAGGGTGGAAAGTGGTGTTGGTGGGGAAGTAACAGAAGGTGAAGGTGTGGTGGAGAAACCAAGAGGGAAAACAGGAGATGGGATGGGATGTGTTAAGGATTGTGGGGTTGAGTGGAGGGATTGGGAGACAGAAGAGGTGGCGGGTGAATTAGAGGCTTGTGTTGGGGTCATGATGGGTGTGGAAGGCGAGAGGTGGTAGTGGGTAGGAAGTGTAGGGGCAGATGTGGTTGGGAGCTGGTACTGGGCAGCAGGCTGGTACTGGGCAGCAGGGGGAGTAGGGACAATGGCTGGAGGGGGGGCAGGTGCTGGACGAGGGGTGGGTGGAGGTGGTTGGGAGGAAACCTGCGCCAGAGCCTGCTGTGTGGCTTGCATTACATGCATCTGCTGGTCAGGAGATAGCTTTTCCATGCGCTCGAGTACGGCTTGAAAAAAACAATGATTGGGTGATTTACTTGCATCTAAATGCAGCCTGTCCAGATGCGTGCACAATTCGTGTGTATTTTTATCCATAGAGGCCTTCATGAAGCTAAAACCAGAACTAGATTGTTCTGCTAATAATTTAATGGCGTTCTGGAAGGCTGCATTTAGATGCAAGAACTTGGGCGCATAGCTCCTTTCCTGACCCCTATGACGCTGACGCCCAGAACCCAAAGGTGTTCTACTGAGGGCAGCAGTGTCAGAGGGGTGGGGTAGGGGAAAAGCTATCTCGTCACCAGCAGCTTCAGGTAATGAAGTCTCACCGGAAGCTCCAGCGCAGGTGGATGGGACAGATGTAGATGAAAGGGAAGGTTCAGATGGGTGGGGTCTGTGCCTGTGTTCCCCAGTGGCGGACTGTTCAGGGATCGCTCCTGTCGGGTTCGATGCAGGCTCCCGAGTGCTGCAGACGGTGCTGTTAAAAAGAGGAAAAAAAAAACAATAATTAATTTAATTGCTATACATTGGCACTGACTAAAAAAAAAGGCAAAAAAGATCAGACATAAACTATTATACTTTGTACATATTGTGGGGAATATTTACCTTCTGCACACCATAGTTGTCCGGAGGAACGACAACGCTCTAAAGTAACGGTATTTCGATCTGCGTCCTCCGGATCCACTCGGGGCCTGCATCTCTTGATTCAACTCCTTTTTGAAGCGATCCCTGATAGACCGCCACCGCTTCTGAAGTTTGTCACCTGAAAGTGGAAAGCACAAAGTGGTTAGTATACAACACATTACATCCTGCAGCATAACCTACTGAACTGTGAATACTTACGCGCTTTCTTCTGGGCCCGAGAATTGAGCTCCTCCCAACCTTCTATCGCTGCGTGGCATACCTCGTCCCAGAGTCGACGCGCTACGATAGTGTCAGCGTGGCGGCGGTCAGCCATGTTCCACAGCGGCTCCCTCTCTCTAACTTCATCGATGAGGAGGTCGATGTTGATACATCCGGCCTCCTCACCGTCAGAATCGGGAGCACGCTGTGATGCCTGTTCAAAGAAAGAAAAAAAAAAAAAAAAAAAAAAAATATTAGACAGCAATTCACACAGACATGAAACAAAAAAAACAAAAAAATTTCTTACACTATGACCACCGCCACCTCGACGACGACCCTGGGACGGTCTTGGAGGAGCTTTATCGTGAGCCCTAGAAGTCGAAGCCTTTAGTGAAGAAAAAAAAAAAACATTATTTACTTATGTGTTTGGTGTGCTGTGGTAAACAATTCCTGTATGAAACTTACACTATGACCGCCCGCTCCGTGTATTTCTCCACCCCTTTCGTCCACTTCTGGCAGCACCTCCTGTGATGTTTCTGCAACCTGTGTAAATTTAGTTTTTTTAAACCTTTTTTTTTTCTTTTAAAAAAAAAACACAAAAAAAAAAAAAAAATACCTCAGTTTGTGAACAGGAGGGAGGGCTACCAGAAGACGACATCTCTTTTTTCTTTACAGGCCTCGCTTCCACAGCAACTGGCTGGACCAGAAGATTCGCTGACCGCAACACTGCACCTGTAAAAAAAAATAAAAAATGTCTAAGTACATGTACGCAGCTCAGAACAGTGATCTGTGGACAGTACTGTGGACATTACCTCAGGAACACTGTACTCCCCCAAACGCACACAGGGACAGGACAGAACGCGATGAAACAGCAAGTGGCTGGACCACAACAAGATTCTCTGACCGCAACACTGCACCTGTAAAAAAAAAAATAAAAAATGTCTAAGTACATGTACGCAGCTCAGAACAGTGATCTGTGGACAGTACTGTGGACATTACCTCAGGAACACTGTACTCCCCCAAACGCACACAGGGACAGGACAGAACGCGATGAAACAGCAAGTGGCTGGACGACAACAAGATTCGCTGACCGCAACACTGCACCTGTAAAAAAAAAAAAAAAAAAAAAAAGCTAAGTACATGTACGCAGCTCAGAAAAGTGATCTGTGGACATTACCTCTTCCCTGGAGCACTGGACTGGAGGACAGCAGAACTTGAAGGCAGGAACGAACAGCAGGAAGTGTGTAGAAAGACAGCCATGGATCCCCTGGGGAGGAGGGGCGACATGACCAAGGGGGAGTTAGGGAGTGATGGGGTTAATAGGGACAGTTTGCTTGACGGGCCTAATATGGCATTAAGGGGTGGTTTAGCTTGGGAGGAAGAGGAGGAGTAGGGAAAGGGTTAGTCTGGGAGAGGAGGGGGTTACCTCCTCTTCTTCTTCCGGACGCCAAGAGATCAGCAGCACGAGGACCACCATGGCTGATCTGCAGGAACTCCAGCGCCTGATTGAAGCAGCCGTTGCAGCGCACGGGCCCCTGGCAGTGCAGTCCCACATCAGGGCTGCCGGGGTTAACCCGTCGGCGCTTGCCCCTCGCTCCCCCGGCCGCAGTGTGCGCCAGTCGCGGCCCCCCCGCAGGTATTCCCCGGGTGCGGGGGGGGCGAGGAGGAGATGCCAGAGCCCCTCCAGGGACCCTCCGCAGCGGGCCGAGCAGCAGCGCAGTCCGGCTGCTGCTCCCAGCAGCAGCGGGAGGAATCTGCGTTCCGGCCGCGGTGGTCGGGAGGTGGGAGTGGCCAGCGTGGGGCCTACTTCCGGTCCCGGCCTCCGGGCTGGAGTTCCAGTGACGGCAGCGGCTCCAGGTCGGGAGCGCGCTCGGCGAGGGAGGGAGGCCAGCAGTTCCCCCTGCAGTCGGCGGGGGGACCGAGGGGCTGCAGGCGGCGGTAGGTCCAGCGCCAGGGGGAGGTCTGTGGTGCCTGACCCTGGCGCGGCAGTGAGCAGGGGTGACGGCGTGAGCCATGCGGCGACCGCCCGGTCACTCAGGACCGCTGCGCAGCCCCCGGATGTGGCGGTGTCCCGTAGGAGCGGGAGGACCCAGCGGCAGGAGGCCTGCAGCGGCCCAGGAGGGCGAGAGGCGGCGACGGCTGGGATCCAGAGCCGGGCGTCCATCAGTCCGCGTCCAGAGTCCCCTGGCAGTCGGCGAGGGGGCGGGCGCGGGCGCAAGAGGTCGAGGCCTGGGGTGCCGGCGCGGGGGACAGGACGGTCTCCTGGGCTGTCGCCCCAGGGCAAGAGACGGAGCGGGGACAGCACTGCCCACGCGGCGGCCCGGTTTGGCGGCCGTGGTGGGGGGGGTGCCGCGGCGGCGCCTCCCGGATGTCGGATGGAAGAAGATGTCAGCGGCGAGGATGAGGAGGTCGTGCTGTCGGAAGAGTCGGATGGTCGGCAGACAGAGGACAGCGAGGCTGCGGTATCGGGGGACGTTGAGCCGCGGTTGGGTGAGACGGCAGCGGGGGCGGCAGGGGCTGCGCTGGCGGGGAGTGTCGGGGGCGGGAGGGCGGCTGTGGACACGGCAGCGCCCGGCTGTGTAGCAGTGTGGAGCCAGTTGTTGGGGCTGTTGCAGGGGTTGGCGGCGGTTGCCGGGGCTGGGGGGGGGGGCGGCGCAGGCGCCGGCGGCGGCGTGGGTGGGGACGACAGGTCGGGGGGCGGCGCCGGTGGGAGGGGGGGACGGAGCGGGCACGGCGGCAGGGGGGGGCGAAGGGGGGAGTGCGGCGGAGGGGGCAAAGGAAAAAGAAAAGGAGAAGGAGGATGAGGTGGTGCGCCTAGATGATAGGGCTAAAAGCGAAGTTTATGTGTGTTTTGAGGGCCTGCTGGGGGCTCATTTAAAGAAGGAGGTGCGGGAAAAAATTTGGAAAGGGGAATATGTGGAGATTTTTTCTCTGCTTCCCCTGGAGAAATTTAATTTGGATAGGGTTAAGCCGAGCGACTCCAAAAAGGAGAAGGACGAGGAGGAAAAGCGCCGTTATAGGCTTATTCCTCGGACTTTTACAAACTGGTTGCAAGCGTTTGCGATTTTGGCGAGCGTGGTCGGGGAGAAGGAGTCGGAGCATTGTTCGGCCTTGTTTGGTTACATGGATGCGATAGGGGAGGCTTATCGGGTTTATGGCGGGCTGGCGTGGCTGCGTTACGATGAGCAATTCCGGCAGCGGAAGGCGTTGCGGCCGGATATGCGATGGGACCATAAGGATATTTCCTTATGGATGCGACTGATGTCGGCACCGACTCAGCCCTTTCGGGGGGGTGCCGGGGGACCGGGGGCCGGGTCCCCGGCAAGTCAGAAAAAAGGTTTCTGTTGGCAATATAATGAGGGGCAGTGCAGGTTTGGAGCGGCATGCCGGTTTAAGCATGAATGCTCAGGTTGTGGGGGAGGACATAGTTTGTCCAAGTGCTTTAAAAAGGGGAAAGGAAAAGCAGGTGACGGGGTTGGAAAAAGGGATGACGCCGGTGAAGGTAGAAGCGATGGCCCCCTTTTTAAATAGGTATCCGGACGGCGAGGCAGCGGCGTTGTTATGGTTTGGTTTTTCTGAGGGTTTCCGTATCCCGTCGGCTGTTAGTCCATCGCCCCCACCGTACCGTAATTTACGTTCTGCTCAGGATCATGGGGATGTGGTGGATGAGAAGCTGAGAAAGGAGGTGGTTTTGGGCAGAATGGGCGGTCCTTATGACGCCCCGCCGTGTTCGAAGTTGGTGGTTTCGCCGTTGGGGGTTGTGCCGAAGAAAGAGCTGAACAAATTTCGGCTTATCCATCATTTGTCTTACCCGGAGGGGTTATCGGTGAATGATGGCATTGCACCGGAGTTAGCGGCGGTATATTATGTGTCGTTCGACAAGGCGTTGGACCTGGTCAGGGCTGCGGGTCGGGGTGCGTTGATGGCAAAGGCTGATGTGGAAGCGGCGTTTCGGTTGTTACCGGTTCATCCAGATAGTCAGCATTTGTTAGGTTGCTGGTGGGATGGCAGTTATTATGTTGATCGCTGTTTGCCAATGGGTTGTTCAATTTCGTGTTCGTATTTTGAGGCGTTTAGTTCGTTTGTAGAGTGGGTGGTTCGGGATGTGTCTGGGCTCACGTCCATTATTCACTATTTGGACGATTTTCTTTGTGTTGGGCCGGCGGGTTCAATGGTTTGTGCGGGGTTGTTATTTGCATTGCAGAAAGTTGCAGACAGCTTCGGTATTCCCTTGGCCCCCGATAAGACGGAAGGCCCGGCGCCTGTGATGCGTTTTTTGGGGATTGAGATTGATTCTATTGCCATGGAATGTAGGTTGCCGGAGGAGAAGGTTCGTGATTTGAGGGCCGCGGTGGCAGGGGTGAAGGCGGCAAAGAAGGTGCGGCTTAAGGTGGTGCAGTCCTTGCTTGGGAAATTGAATTTCGCTTGCAGGATTATGCCGATGGGGAGAGTTTTTGCGAGACGTTTGGCAACGGCGACGGCAGGCGTGCGGTCGCCGACACATTTCGTGCGAATCACGAAGGCGATCAAGGACGATCTTGTGGTATGGGACCAATTTTTGCAGTGTTTCAATGGCCGGGCCCTGGTGATGGAGAAGGTGGCGTCTAACGGGGCGTTACAGCTGTTCACCGATGCGGCTGGGTCGGCAGGGTTTGGGGCCGTGTTTCGAGGTCACTGGTGTGTGGGTCGGTGGCCACAGGCGTGGCGGGAGAGCGGTTTGGTCAGGAATTTGGCTCTGTTGGAGCTATTTCCTATCGTGGTAGCAGTGGAGCTGTGGGGGTCGCGTTTTGCCGGGAGGAAGGTTTGCTTCCATTGTGATAACCAGGCGGTGGTGTTTGCTATTAACAACTTGTCGGCTAAGTCGGAGCCAGTGGTGGTGTTTTTGCGGCATTTAGTGTTGAGATGTCTGCAGCTGAATGTACAGGTGGTGGCAAAGCACGTTCCGGGAGTTGACAATGGGGTGGCTGACGCTTTGTCTCGTTTTCAGTTCAGCAGGTTTCGGGCGCTACTGCCTTGGGCGGACGAAGTCGGAGTGGAGTGTCCCGTGGATTTATGGAATCTGGTGAGGCGGTGATTTCGGAATTGATTCGGAATTCGGTGACTGAGGTGACTTGGTGCCGATATGCTAAGGTGTGGGCTGAATGGGAGGAGTTGCTGGGTCGGATGTTTGATGGGGTAAGCGTGGATTACTTGGTGGCATTACTGGCGTTGGTGAGTGTGGATTTCTCGGCTGGGCGATCGGCGTCGGCCGTGGCGCATCGGGTGGCGGCGGTGGCGTTTTGGTTAAAAATGAGAGGGGAACAAGATGTTTCGCAGGATTTTCGGGTTCGACGGGCCTTGCGGGGGTTCCGCCGCGGTGTGCGGGAGAGGGACAAGAGGCGTCCCGTATCGTTTGGTTTGTTGAGGCGGTTGGTGGGGGGCCTGAGCGGCATTTGTGAGTCGGTTTACGAGACTGTTTTGTTTACAACAGCTTTCGGTCTTGCTTTTTATGGGGCTTTCCGGATCGGTGAGTTGGTAAGCCCGTCCAGGGTGACAGGCGGCGGGTTGCTGCTTGAGGATGTGCGAGTGGGCGGTGATCAGGTGGAGTGCCGGATTAGTCGGTCAAAAACGGATCAGCTGGGTCGGGGTAGGTTGGTGGTGTTATATGCGGTCCCGGGGGAGGAGTTGTGCCCAGTACGTTTGGTGGAGCAATTCATGGCCGTGAGGGGAGGTGTACCGGGCCCATTTTTGCGGCACGTGGATGGGTCCTTTTTATCAAGGTTCCAGTTTGTAGCGGTTCTGCGGCGAGGTTTGCGGAATGTGGGGGAGCGCCCGGAGGATTTCGGGTCGCATTCCTTTCGGATAGGGGCAGCTACGGAGGCCGCTCGTTGGGGGCTTGGAGATGAAGTGGTAAAGCGTATTGGTAGATGGGAATCCTCTTGTTTTCGGCGGTACGTGAGGCCGCAACTGTTGTAGCATTATGGTAACTTTGGTCTAGGTACAGGTGGTTTGGCGGTTTGGAAGTGGTTTTATATATAAAAAAAAAAAAAAAAAAAAATAAAAGAGGGGGTAATGTACAAGTGTTAGAGGACGGTGGTAGAATGGGTTTTTTCATGAGAGGCGTTGATGGTGGTGTTGTTATTGGTTTTAATTTCTGTTTTCGTTGTCTTTCTTTGTTGTAGGGATGTGCCTAATCTGGATTCTGGGGCATTCCTTCGTGTTCTGGGGTGCTCGGCGGGCGGCGGTTCGCCCGAATGGTCGGCAGCTAGGGCTGGATCGAGGGCAGGCGACTGTTCGGTGGATCGGTGTTCGGGGCATGGAGTGGGGCAGGGTGGTCCCAGAATTTGGTCGTTATTGTAAGGTTGACCGGCCTCCGGATGTGCTGGTATTACACGTGGGAGGTAATGATCTGGGAGTCCGGGCGTCACGGGATCTGATCCGGGATATAAAGATTGACTTACTGCGGTTGTGGAAGCAGTACCCGGGTTTGATTGTCGTGTGGTCAGACATAGTGACCAGGTTGTCATGGAGGGGGGCTCGGTCGGTGGAAAAGGTCAATAAGGCCAGGGCCCAGGTGAATCGGGTAGTTGCCAGGTTTGTGATCAGGAACGGTGGGATTGTGGTGAGGCACAGGGAGTTGGAGCCGGCAGATTGGCGGTTTCGGAGGGGTGACGGAGTGCACCTCAACGACATTGGAGTGGATTTATGGGCATTGGGCCTGCAGGATGGTGTTGAGCGAGCTGTTGGTGTGTGGCGGGTCCAGGCCACGTAAGGGGTCACGTGGTCTGTCCTGTGGCCGGGGGGGGGTAGGTCTGGTCCAGAGGTTGGAAGTGACTGGTAACTGGACCGGGAGTCATTGTCTCGGTATGGTGGCTCTCGGTTCCGGGATGTGGCAGGCACGGGGTTCTGCCAAAGTGTGGGGGTGTCAATCCGTGGGTGATTGGCACCTCGTCTCTGGGTCGGTGTGTTGCGGCCAGGGGCAGGGGGAGTAGTAGTTATGGACTGGGCCTGCCCCCGGGAGGGTCATGTAATTGGCATTGTCTATTGTTATATGTGTGTTGTTTTGGGTCGCCCGTTGGACGGCGTCCCTAAGGTGCTTAGTTTGTGAACAATAGGCAATAAAAGGCTGCTGTGGCCATTTGAACCAAGTCGCATGCAGTCCGTGTGTTTATTTATAGTATAAGGGGTTTGGTAACACAGACATCACGACCGGAGAATACTCCCTCAGCTGGTCAAGACAGCCATGGATCCCCTGGGGAGGAGGGGCGACATGACCAAGGGGGAGTTAGGGAGTGATGGGGTTAATAGGGACAGTTTGCTTGACGGGCCTAATATGGCATTAAGGGGTGGTTTAGCTTGGGAGGAAGAGGAGGAGTAGGGAAAGGGTTAGTCTGGGAGAGGAGGGGGTTACCTCCTCTTCTTCTTCCGGACGCCAAGAGATCCCCGCCCACCCTCCCATTTTTTGTGTTGTCATCTGGCGGACGTGGTTTGGGATGTTGGGATGTTATTTGTCACAGCGCCGGGGGGGGGTAGGTCTGGTCCAGAGGTTGGAAGTGACTGGTAACTGGACCGGGAGTCATTGTCTCGGTATGGTGGCTCTCGGTTCCGGGATGTGGCAGGCACGGGGTTCTGCCAAAGTGTGGGGGTGTCAATCCGTGGGTGATTGGCACCTCGTCTCTGGGTCGGTGTGTTGCGGCCAGGGGCAGGGGGAGTAGTAGTTATGGACTGGGCCTGCCCCCGGGAGGGTCATGTAATTGGCATTGTCTATTGTTATATGTGTGTTGTTTTGGGTCGCCCGTTGGACGGCGTCCCTAAGGTGCTTAGTTTGTGAACAATAGGCAATAAAAGGCTGCTGTGGCCATTTGAACCAAGTCGCATGCAGTCCGTGTGTTTATTTATAGTATAAGGGGTTTGGTAACACAGACATCACGACCGGAGAATACTCCCTCAGCTGGTCATGTGCAGAAGACTTTTATATGTTTTGTGATGAAAAAAAAAAAAAATTTGCGCATGCTCTGTTTACCAAACCGGATGCGGTGACCGCATCCGGTTCAAACCGCATCGCGCCGGATCCGGCATGCATAGACAATCATTGTATACAATGCCGCATTGTGCCGGATCCGGCAGAATGCGATTTTTTAAGGGGCAAAAAAACGTTACATGGAACGTTCTATCCGGCCGCCGCATTTAATTATTTTGCCGCATCCGGAAAAACCCGGATGCACCGCAAAGCCATGAGGTACAATCCTGTTACAATGCAAGTCTATGGGGATAAATCGGATGCGATACCGGATCCGGTTTACCCTTTTTTTTCCGGATTGTACCTGATGGGAAAAAACTGATGTGTGAAAGTAGCCTAACAGATGAGTTTGCATACGTTTTTTGCTGTAAAAGCAGGATCCGTATTTCCGCTAAAATAACGTTAAGGACGGATGTTAAATAAACGTAGTGTGAAACCAGCCTAAGGCTAGCGCCACACATCCGTGCCTCCGGTACGTGTTTGGCATTTTTTACACGTACCGGCGGCACGGAGACATGTTCAGCAATGCTACCCTATGGTAGCAGGCACACACACGTAAAACCACACGGAACGTGTGTCCGTGTGCGTTTGTACGTGTGTGCGATTTTCAAAGCGCTGACATGTCAGTGTTTTCTCCGGCAGCACGGGTGTCACACGGCCCGCACCCGTACCACACGGGTGTAGTGTGGATGCGGTCCCGTGTGACACGCGCCGGAGAAAACACACGTGTCAGTGAAAAAAAAACAAAACATTAACTCACCTTCTCCAGCCCTCCTGTCTCTGCCGCTGCTGCCTCTTGCTGCCGACCGCCGCTCATTATTCTCATTGAATATTCACTTCACTGCCTGGCAGCAGCAGCAGCGGGGAGACGGGAGGGCTGGAGACCGAGGATCAGCACCATGGACAGCAGCGCGGACATCAGGAAGGACCAGGTGAGTATAATAATTACCGATTCTACGTGTGCTATCGCGGATAGCACACGTAGAACACACGTGTCACGCACGTACCAGAGACACGTACTTACCTGCACGCAACACGCAGGGAAACTACGTGTCTCTCGGCACGTGCGTGAATTTCACGTGAGTGTGGCAGAAGCCTTACGGTAAAGGCTAGATCGGAGTTGATTTATTGAGGGGGAGGAGTGATTTCATGAAATCATGATGTCACCGGAAGGGGCGGGGCTTCATCAGTGCCGTGCTGATCATTCTGTGGGCGGGAAGCAGCAGTTCTTGGGCTCCTCTGTGCAGAGCGGACGGATTCTGACCCTGAGGCCTCTTCTCCACTAGCGGTTTTTAAATCACAACGATACTCGGCTCAAAATGTGAGTCGAGTATCCGATTTGCGTGTGATATGCGTACAGTGTGTGTTTTGTTCCTCACATAGCATCCGTATGACATGTGAGCGTCATGCGAGTGCTATGTCAGTTTTTAGGCAAGCAGCATAGGACTGGCTACGGGAGAAATCTCCTGTAAAACCAGTCCTGGCCGCGGTTACCTGCACTGAGCTCCAGAGCTGTAACTGAGCTCCAGCGTCTGCCTGATCTGTCTGCAGCTGTGCTGACCTGACAGCAATCGCCGGGGAATCCATCACTCGGCGCTCGCTGTTCAGGCTGCACTCTGGAGCTCAGGTGACAGCTCCGGGGTTCAGTGCATGTAAGGCTTCGGTTGCGTCTAGATCAGAGTTGATTTTTTGTGGTCCTCAAAAAATCAACTCTGATCTAGCTGCTTCAGTAGTGAGCCGGCTATATCGGAGTTGATTTTTTGAGGCCTCATTTTTTCCACTCTGATTTAGCCGGCTCACTACTGAAGTGTCTAGATCAGAGTGGGTTTTTTGTGGTCCTCATTTTTTCAACTCTGATCTAGCCGGTTCAGTGCTGAAGTGTCTAGATCAGAGTTGATTTCTTGAGGCCTCGCTGTAGTCACATGTTTTTGGTCACCTCATTTTATCCACTCCGTTCTAGCTGCTTCACCAGTGAGGTGGCTAGATCAGAGTTGATTTTTTGATGATCTCTGTGATCTTTTCTCCATACAGCACAGTGCAGTTTCTACAGCAGGGGCTGGAATCAGATTTATAATTGGAATGATTTCATGTTTTTATTTATTAGATGCTCACACTGTTATATTTATTATTTTTTTCCAAAGGGCAAATTTTTATTTTCATTATTATTATAACTTACATTTTATTATTATTTTTTACAATATAAATAATTCCACACAGCGCTGATTGTTCAGTTTTGCTGGAATTTTAATTTTACCGTATTTCCACAAGTCGTGGCCGCAGGACTGACATTGAAAGAGTGGGCGGAGCCTCACAAGGAAAAACGGAACCGCGCAGCTGACAGTCTTCATAACTTACCATATTGGATCAGAGTGGATTTTTTGAGGATCTCTCTGTAGCCTTCATTATGTACATTTGGTACTGAAGTGACTGAAATTCAGTTTTTTGAAGAGTGGGAGGAGCCTCACGGCGAAAAACGTAACAGAGCGCAGCCGAGAAAGTGCTTATAATTTCACACATTGTGTCGTAGTGGATTTTTTGAGGACCTCATTTTAGCCACTCCGTTCTAGCTGCTTCAGTAGTGAGCCGTCTATATCAGAGTGGATTTTTTGAGGACCTCATTTTAGCCACTACATTATGTACATTTGGTACTGAGGTGACTGCAATGGATTTTTTCGAAGAGTGGGAGGAGCCTCAAAGCAAAAAGCGTAACAGAGCGCAGCTGAAAGTCCTCATAATATCCACATTGTGTCGTAGTGGATTTTTTGAGGACCTCAAAAAAGCCACTCCGTTCTAGCTGCTTCAGTAGTGAGCCGTCTATATCAGAGTGGATTTTTTGAGGACCTCATTTTAGCCACTACATTATGTACATTTGGTACTGAGGTGACTGCAATGGATTTTTTCGAAGAGTGGGAGGAGCCTCAAAGCAAAAAGCGTAACAGTGCGCAGCTGAAAGTCCTCATAATATCCACATTGTGTCGTAGTGGATTTTTTGAGGACCTCAAAAAAGCCACTCCGTTCTAGCTGCTTCAGTATTGAGCCGTCTATATCAGAGTGGATTTTTTGAGGACCTCATATTAGCCACTACATTATGTACATTTGGTACTGAGGTGACTGCAATGGATTTTTTCGAAGAGTGGGAGGAGCCTCAAAGCAAAAAGCGTAACAGTGCGCAGCTGAAAGTCCTCATAATATCCACATTGTGTCGTAGTGGATTTTTTGAGGACCTCAAAAAAGCCACTCCGTTCTAGCTGCTTCAGTAGTGAGCCGTCTATATCAGAGTGGATTTTTTGAGGACCTCATTTTAGCCACTACATTATGTACATTTGGTACTGAGGTGACTGCAATGGATTTTTTCGAAGAGTGGGAGGAGCCTCAAAGCAAAAAGCGTAACAGAGCGCAGCTGAAAGTCCTCATAATATCCACATTGTGTCGTAGTGGATTTTTTGAGGACCTCAAAAAAGCCACTCCGTTCTAGCTGCTTCAGTAGTGAGCCGTCTATATCAGAGTGGATTTTTTGAGGACCTCATTTTAGCCACTACATTATGTACATTTGGTACTGAGGTGACTGCAATGGATTTTTTCGAAGAGTGGGAGGAGCCTCAAAGCAAAAAGCGTAACAGTGCGCAGCTGAAAGTCCTCATAATATCCACATTGTGTCGTAGTGGATTTTTTGAGGACCTCAAAAAAGCCACTCCGTTCTAGCTGCTTCAGTAGTGAGCCGTCTATATCAGAGTGGATTTTTTGAGGACCTCATTTTAGCCACTACATTATGTACATTTGGTACTGAGGTGACTGCAATGGATTTTTTCGAAGAGTGGGAGGAGCCTCAAAGCAAAAACCGTAACAGAGCGCAGCTGAAAGTCCTCATAATATCCACATTGTGTCGTAGTGGATTTTTTGAGGACCTCATTTTAGCCACTCCGTTCTAGCTGCTTCAGTAGTGAGCCGTCTATATCAGAGTGGATTTTTTGAGGACCTCATTTTAGCCACTCTGTTTTAGGTGATTCAGCAGTGAGCCGTCTAGATCAGAGTGGATATTTTGAGCACCTCATTTTTGCCACTCTATTCTAGATGATTCACTAGTGAGCTGTCTAGATTGGGCCCGTGAGTCACTGTGGCCCCGTGGACCTCCTGACGACGATCGTACTTTCATTTATATCGGCATCACCATCACAGATGCCAATACAATTGAAAGGAACAATGCGAGGAGGAGCAGAACACTCTATTTCTAATCATTCTACTACTATGTGTCTGTGAGACACTGATGTTTCAGCATGGAGGACTGCGGTTACTAGAGATGAGCGAGCCTCTGAAGGCTCCGTTCGAGGTGCCGTTCGACGAACCGTTTGACGAACCTCTCGAACCCCATTGAAAACAATGGGAGGCAAACACCTAAAAACACATAGAAAACACCTTCAAAGGTGTCCAAAAGGTGACAAACAACTCACAACATACCACAAACACATGGGAAAGTGACAAGGACATATACTCATGCGAAAACAAAACAGCTGGACGAGGAAAAAGAGGAGGAGACACAGATATAGGCATGGCACGCCCTTCTAAAATCATGTAAAACACAGCAAAGGGACTCTAAGCAGAGTCTCCCTTTTTTCCAAAAATTGGGCCACACACACCCCTTCAGTGGCATCACTTGTGCCCCAGTTGCAAACTTGACCTGTTGATTTGCATCAAGCACATTCAAAAATACGCCAGCCTTAACTGTCTTCAGGATGACACCTGGGTAGGTAGCAAAGTCCTTGCTGAACTATGACTTGTTCATCTTGGATCATTTTTAAAAACACAGCAAGGGGACTCCAAGCGGAGTCTCCCTTTTTTCCAAAAATTGGGCCCCACACACACCACTTCAGTGGCATCACTTGTGCCCTAGTTGTAAACTTCACATGTTGACTTGCATCAAGCACAATCCAAATCCACAAGCCTTTACTCTCCCCAGGATGACACCGGGGTAGCAAAGTCCTTGCTGATCCATGACTTGTTCATCTTGATGAACGTTAGTCTGTCCACATTGTCACTGGACAGACGCGTGCGCTTATCTGTCAGCACACACCCAGCAGCACTGAAGACACATTCAGAGACAACGCTGGCCGCGGGACATGACAAGATCTCCAAGGCGGAAGTGAAGAGCTCTGGCCATTTTTCAAGATTTGAAGCCCAAAATGAGCAAGGCTCCATTTGCAAAGTCATGGCATCGATGTTCATTTGGAGATACTCCTGTATCATCCTCTCCAGCCGTTGACTATGTGTCAGACTTCTTGTCTCTGGTGGCCTTGAAAAGGAGGGTCTAAAAAATTATGAAACGATTCAATAAAACTGCTGTTACCACCAGATACGGTGCTGCTGGTACGTGTAGACTGTTGATGACGAGACAGTCCCCTGTTTGTCAAGTTACAACTGGGAGATTCACTCCCTGCACCTGCACGGTTGTTTGGTGGAAAAGCCGAGCTAAGATCGAGTAACAGCTTCTGCTGATACTCCTGCATACGTGCGTCCCATTCTATGGCTGGAATTATTTTGCAAAACTTGGACTTGTACCGGGGATCTAAGAGTGTGGCAAGCCAGTAGTCATCATTACTTCTAATTCGGACAATCCGAGGGTCATGTTGAAGGTAGTGCAGCAAGAAGGCACTCATGTGTCTTGCGCATCCCTGCGGACCAAGTCCTTGCTGTGTTGGTGGCGGCGAGGTGATAACCATGCTGCCTTCCTCTGACATATCCTCCCAACCTCGAACAACCGAAATTTGACCAAGGTCTCCCTCATCAGCTGAGTCTTCCATGCCCATCGACAGTTCGTCCTCCATTTCTTCATGGGCTCCTGCCCCTTCCTAAACAGTTTGGCTGCTACCATGCGCCCTTGTTAATCCCTCTCCCCCACTGTCCCATGCCTGCCGCCTTGGTGATGATGAACGTCTGGTCCTTGTAGATCTTGTTAACCCTTCCGTTGTCATGCTAATAATGGCATTGTCAGCGCTAAACATATTCGTCGCCATGTCGAAGCTGTGCAGAAGGGTGCATAGGTCCTTGATCTGAGACCACTCCATCAGCGTGATCTGCCCCACCTCTGCATCTCGTTGGCCCAGGCTATACGTCATAACGTGTTGCACCAGGGCTCGGCGGTGCTGCCACAGTCGCTGTAACATGTGGAGAGTCGAATTCCAGCGTGTCGTCACATCGCATTTCAGGCGATGAACCAGCAGGCCGAAAGACCTCTGCAGCGATGCAAGTCGGTCAGCTGCGGCGGTTGAACGGCGGAAGTGAGCAGAGAGTGACCGTGCCCTGTGCAGAAGCCCATCTAGGTCGGGATAGTGTCACGCTCCCCGGGTCCTCGGCTCCCCTCCCCGGGTCCTCAGCTCCGCTCCCCGGCTCACCTGCCACGCTCCCCGCTCTCCAGCCTCCGGTGCCCGTCCTTCCAAGGCCCCCTGGTCTCCGCTCCCGGCGCCCGACGGCTTCCCAGGTCCTGGCCGGCTCCCCTGCGTCCTCCTCTCAGCTTCCTTCCCTGGCTTCTGGCACCCGGGCCGCGCGCATGCGCATTAGGGCGCGCGCGCGGTCACTGACCCTTTCTTAAAGGGCCAGCGTCCATTAACAGGAAATGATGCAAAACAGGTACAGGGTATAAAGGGGTTTATTGTCCAAGGGGGCGGGGCCTGATCTTCATGTTTCTTAAGCTAGGAGTCAGGTCTCCTGGTGTCTATATGTATATACTCACCTATCTCTCTTGTAGAGCCGTGCCTGCCTCGCCATCCGGTCCAGACCGAATCCCGAACCCCGAACGCTGTCCATCTGCCATCCTGACAGTCCGTACCATCTCGGATCCCTGCGGTGACCTGTCATCTCGCTCCAAAGGTTCCGGACCCCGCCTGACATCTTCTCGGCTTCCGAACCTGAGCTGCGTCACCCGGACTACCACCAGTGACTCCGTGGTCCCAGGGACTTCTCCGTTATACTCGTGTGCACGGACTGTTCTGCTGCCTATAGTGCTCCAGCTACCGGACCCCTTACCACCATCTAGGAGTTCGGCCCAGTGGATCCACCTCCTGGGTCTGCCCGTCCACCTGGCCCTGACAGTAAGATCAGGCCATGGATCCCGCTGCAGCACTAGCAGCCGTACAGGAGGAACTCACACGCCAGCGTGAGACTCAGACCCGCATGCTGCAATTTATGTCTTCTGTGGACGCCCGCCTGAACACGCTACAAGCGGCAGTTACGTCTTCAGCATCCCGGGCCTCCACTAGTCAAGCCACGGCTCCAGCTCCCGTGGCGACGTCTTCAGATACTTCCAGACTTCGTTTGGCCTCACCACCCCGGTACGCCGGAGACCCCAAGACCTGCAGGGGATTCTTAAACCAATGCTCCCTCCATTTCACGCAGCTGCCGCATTTGTTTGCCTCTGACCAAGCCAAGGTCGCCTTCATCATGTCCCATCTAGAGGGTGAGGCACTGGCGTGGATGAACCCCTTGTGGGAGAAGGGGGATCCTGTGACCACGAACATCCAGGACTTCCTGCAGGCATTCCGTGGCACCTTTGATGAGCCCGGACGCGCCTCCGCGTCTGCTTCGTCTCTTCTCCGGCTACGTCAGGGGACTCTGACGGTGGGCCAATACGCAATCCGGTTTCGCACCTTGGCTTCGGAACTCGGGTGGAACAACGAGGCCCTAACCGCCGCCTTCTGGGAAGGACTCTCGGGGCGTATTAAGGATGAGCTGGCGGGTCGTGACGTACCGACCACCCTGGATGCCCTGATCGCCCTAGCGACTCGAGTGGACATCCGCTTTCAGGAGCGATCCAAGGAAGTGTCCCGTGAGAGACGTCCGGTACGGCATTCCTCTCCTCCGCAGAAGCCCGCCGTACTTCAGTCATCGACAGCTGGGGTTCCCATTCACGAGCCCATGCAGATCGACAGAGTGCGGCAGTCTGAACAACGTCGAGCTGAGCGGCTCGCCAAGGGCCTCTGCTTTTACTGCGGAGAGGACACACACCTGCTACGCTCCTGTCCAGAGAGGCCGGGAAACTCCAAAGCCTAGGGTTGGTAGGAGAGGCCACCCTAGGTGCTGGGACTCTCTCAGACCCGGTTACGTGGACTGTGCAAGTGACAACGGGAGAGACGCGGTTCACGGCTGAGGCATACCTCGATTCCGGGGCAGCAGGCAATTTCATCAAGCAGGCCACGGTGGACAAGTACCAGGTGCCTGTTACTCCACTCGACAAGCCCCTCGTGATTGCCTCTGTGGATGGGAGACCCCTCTCTGACACCATCTCCTGGATCACCAAGCCGGTGGAACTGCGTATCGGTGCCCTGCACACCGAGAACATCGCTCTCTATGTCCTCCCACACATGTCTCATCAAATCTTGCTGGGACTCCCCTGGTTACGGACACATGAACCGTCAGTCAGCTGGGGCACTGGCGAAATCACCCGATGGGGCTCTTCGGGCCATGAGAAGTGCCTGAAGACTATACAACCCATCCGACGACCGCCGGTTCCAGAGAATCTACCGGGGCTGCCCTCGGCCTATTGGTCCTTTGCAGACGTCTTTGATAAAAAGGAATCCGAGGTACTTCCGCCACATCGTCCTTACGATTGTGCCATCGACCTGCTCCCTGGAACGACACCACCTCGAGGACGGATATATCCATTGTCTCCAGCCGAAACAAGGGCCATGTCTACTTACATCACAGAGAGCCTGGCAAGGGGATTCATTCGGAGATCCTCCTCTCCTGCTGGAGCAGGTTTCTTCTTCGTCAAGAAGAAAGAGGGCGACTTACGCCCATGCATAGACTACCGGGGTTTGAATCAAATCACCGTAAAAAACAAGTACCCTCTGCCGCTCATCCCCGAATTGTTTGACCGGCTTAGAGGAGCTCGTGTGTTCACCAAGCTGGATCTTCGGGGTGCTTACAATCTGGTACGCATCCGCTCTGGGGACGAATGGAAGACCGCGTTCAATACGCGCGATGGGCACTATGAATACTGCGTGATGCCCTTCGGCCTGTGTAACGCCCCAGCCGTCTTTCAAGAACTGGTGAACGACGTTTTCCGGGACCTTCTTTACGTCTGTGTAGTAGTGTATCTGGATGACATCCTTGTCTTCTCACCGGACCTCCAGACCCACAGAGAGAACGTACAACTGGTTCTACAAAGACTGAGAGAGAATCGCCTGTACGCCAAGTACGAGAAGTGTGTCTTTGAGCAGTCTTCTCTCCCCTTCCTGGGGTACATCATCTCTGATACTGGACTGCAGATGGATCCAAAGAAGGTCTCCTCCATTCTCAACTGGCCGCCTCCTTCTGGACTGAAGGCAATCCAACGCTTCCTGGGATTCGCCAACTACTACCGCCAGTTCATCCCTCACTTCTCTGCTCTGACTGCTCCTCTCTCCGCTTTGACCAGGAAAGAGGCTAATCCCAAGGACTGGTCCCCTGCGGCCGACGCCGCGTTTGGCTCTCTGAAGCGGGCATTTGCCTCCTCTCCTGTACTCCACCGTCCGGAGTTAAACCGCCAGTTCACCTTGGAGGTGGATGCCTCCTCCTCAGGAGCCGGAGCAGTGCTCATGCAGAAGTCCTCCTCCGGGAAGATGGTGACTTGCGGATTCTTCTCCAAGAGCTTCTCAGCGCCTGAACGCAACTACACCATCGGTGACCGAGAGCTCTTGGCAGTCAAACTGGCTCTGGAGGAATGGCGCTACCTTCTGGAAGGAGCAGTATACCCCGTGATTATTTACACGGACCACAAGAACCTGGAATACCTACGGTCCGCTCAGCGACTGAACCCACGGCAAGCCAGGTGGTCCTTATTCTTTGCCAGGTTTGATTTCCAGCTCCATTTCCGACCCGCGGACAAGAATGTACGCGCTGATGCCTTGTCCAGGTCTTTCATGCCCATGGAGCAGGAGGAAGAGACTACCCAACCCATCATCTGTCCTAGCAAAATCATTCCGGTGGCCCCTGTCACCCTGGCCCAGATACCGCCCGGGAAGACCTATGTCTCTGAGACAGACAGGCAAAAAGTGTTACACTGGGGTCATGCCTCGAAAACAGCCGGTCATGCTGGTCAGAAGAGAACTTGGAGTGCCATTGTACGTCATTACTGGTGGCCATCCCTTCGCACGGACGTCGCTGCTTTTGTCTCTGCCTGCTCCTCTTGTGCCAGGAACAAGACGCCCAAACACCTGCCATATGGCCGTCTTCTGCCTCTGCCGATACCCTTAGTTCCGTGGCAACACATAGCGATGGACTTTATTACGGACTTGCCATTGTCCTCCGGGCACACAGTCATATGGGTCGTGGTGGATCGGTTCTCTAAAATGGCTCATTTCGTCCCTATGGCTGGACTGCCCTCTGCTCAAGAACTCGCGGATGCCTATATACATCACATCTTCCGCTTGCATGGCTTTCCATTACACATCGTATCCGACAGAGGAACTCAGTTCACCTCCCGCTTCTGGAGGGCTCTCTGCAAACATCTGGGAGTGACTCTGGACTTTTCATCTGCATACCATCCTCAGTCTAATGGCCAAGTGGAGAGGGTCAATCAAATCTTGACCTCTTTTTTACGTCACTACGTCAACGCCCATCACGACGACTGGTCCACGCTTCTTCCTTGGGCTGAATTCTCCCATAACCACCACATCAGTGAGTTGTCCTCCAGCTCTCCCTTCCATGTCGTTTACGGACTCCAGCCCTCCGTCCCATTGCCTGTATCCCCTTCTTCGGATGTCCCTGCTGCTGATACTGTAGCCCGTGACTTTGCAACCATTTGGGACTCTGTCAAGGCGTCCCTTGGGCGTGCTTCCCTACGGATGAAACGACACGCAGACAAGAGACGTCTGGACCCTCCGTGTTTCTCTCCTGGAGATCTCGTCTGGCTTGCTTCCAAGTACATCCGATTGAAGATACCATCATACAAGCTGGGACCTCGCTACATCGGGCCGTTTAAAGTCCTCAACAAGATCAATGAGGTCTCCTACAAGCTACAGCTCCCGGCCACGATGAGGATACCCAACTCATTCCACGTCTCCCTCCTCAAGCCGGTTGTCCTTGGTCCCTTCTCCGCTGCTGCCAGTCCGGCTCCTCCACCTATTGCCGATGACGACATCTATGCGGTAAGGGATATCGTGGCCATGAAGACCGTACGGGGTCGACAGTTCTTCCTGGTGGACTGGGAGGGGTATGGTCCTGAGGATAGGTCCTGGGAGCCCAGGGAGAACGTGGGCACTCCTCTGATCCGTGCCTTCATGTCCCGGTTGCGGGGAGGGGGCGTGGGGGGGGTACTGTCACGCTCCCCGGGTCCTCGGCTCCCCTCCCCGGGTCCTCAGCTCCGCTCCCCGGCTCACCTGCCACGCTCCCCGCTCTCCAGCCTCCGGTGCCCGTCCTTCCAAGGCCCCCTGGTCTCCGCTCCCGGCGCCCGACGGCTTCCCAGGTCCTGGCCGGCTCCCCTGCGTCCTCCTCTCAGCTTCCTTCCCTGGCTTCTGGCTCCCGGGCCGCGCGCATGCGCATTAGGGCGCGCGCGCGGTCACTGACCCTTTCTTAAAGGGCCAGCGTCCATTAACAGGAAATGATGCAAAACAGGTACAGGGTATAAAGGGGTTTATTGTCCAAGGGGGCGGGGCCTGATCTTCGTGTTTCTTAAGCTATGAGTCAGGTCTCCTGGTGTCTATATGTATATACTCACCTATCTCTCTTGTAGAGCCGTGCCTGCCTCGCCATCCGGTCCAGACCGAATCCCGAACCCCGAACGCTGTCCATCTGCCATCCTGACAGTCCGTACCATCTCGGATCCCTGCGGTGACCTGTCATCTCGCTCCAAAGGTTCCGGACCCCGCCTGACATCTTCTCGGCTTCCGAACCTGAGCTGCGTCACCCGGACTACCACCAGTGACTCCGTGGTCCCTGGGACTTCTCCGTTATACTCGTGTGCACGGACTGTTCTGCTGCCTATAGTGCTCCAGCTACCAGACCCCTTACCACCATCTAGGAGTTCGGCCCAGTGGATCCACCTCCTGGGTCTGCCCGTCCACCTGGCCCTGACAGATAGTGGGTGAAAAATTGCTGGA
This sequence comes from Anomaloglossus baeobatrachus, assembly GCF_048569485.1. Taxonomy (NCBI): domain Eukaryota; kingdom Metazoa; phylum Chordata; class Amphibia; order Anura; family Aromobatidae; genus Anomaloglossus; species Anomaloglossus baeobatrachus. The sequence continues at coordinate 228,525,675 of NC_134355.1, forward strand.
CAACAAGGTTCAAAATGTGAGCCATACAAGGCACGTGTGTCACCTTGCCCCGGCGAGGGGCCGCACCCAGGTTTGCAGCATTGTCGCACACGGCCTTACCTGGCTGCAGGTTGAGTGGAGACAACCATTTACGAAACTCTGAGTGCAGAGCTGACCACAACTCCTCAGCTGTGTGACTCTTATTTCCCAGACATTTCAACGTAAAGACCGCCTGATGCCGTTGAGCTCTACTGCCAGCATAGTAAGGAGGTGTGTGGGATTCCTTGTGCACAGTTACAACGCGGGTGGCCTGACCACACAGGCTTTGGGCGGAGGTGGAGGACCCAGATGAGGTTGAGGAGGCAGAAGCAGTGGAGGAACTTCGACATACAGAGGATTGACGCACAAGTCGTGGGGACGGCAAGACTTGTTCAGCAGACCCCTCACCATCTCTCACCATAGTTACCCAGTGCCCAGTCAGCGACATGTAACGCCCATGTCCATGCTTACTGGTCCAAGTATCGGTGGGGAAATGCACCCTGTCACACACAGAGTTTCTCAAGGAAGCGGCGATGTTGTGTGCGACATGCTGGTGTAGCGCAGGCATACCTTTCTTGGAGAAGTAGTGACGACTGGGCATCTGGCACTGTGGCACTGCGACTGATATAAGGTCTTGAAAATCCTCTGTGTCCACCAGGTGGAAAGGCAGCATTTCGGTAGCCAAGAGCTTACAGAGGGTGAAAGTCAACCTCTTAGCTTTGTCATGGCTCGGAGGAAATGGCCTTTTATTTGTCCACATCTGAGGGACCGAGATCTGGCTGCTGTGTGGAGATGGTGGTGAGTAGGGTGTCCCTGGAAAACTGCAGATCTGTGAGGAAAGTGCAGGCGGAGACATGATGTTGCCTTCATCCAAAGTTGATGCTCTCGATGTCTGAGAGAGCTCTACACCAGCACTTGTTTCCCCTTCCAAACCAACTGACAACCTGCCAAGCAAACTGGCTGTTGCGGTTAAAGAGGTGGAAGATCTGCGTGGAAAAACATGTGTGATAGCTGTCCCCACAGTCATAGAAGATGAAGGGCGCGCGGAGGAATTTGAAGGGGCAGGCGGTGGTTGGCCCGCTCCGCTAGGCCGCATTGCAGCACGGTGAGCTTCCCACTGGGACTTATGCTTGTTATTCATGTGACGATTCATGGAAGAAGTTGTCAAACTGGTGAGGTTTTGGCCTTTACTTATAGATTGGTGACAAATTTTACAGATCACATGATTTGGGAGATCCTTTGCAAGGTCAAAAAAGGACCCGGCTAGGCAAGGCTTAGAGGCCATGCGACCTGCAGAGCCACCCCGACTTGTGCTCAGAGGCAGAGTTGTGGCTGAGGATGCAGTTGTTGACGTGCTTCCAGTTCTCCGACTCTGTCCAGGAAGGCGCAAGGTAACTTCGTCATCAGTTGCATCCTCCTCCACCGCCTCTGGTGTCCTCCTTGAGTGCCTGACTGTGGGTTGACAGTAAGTGTGGATCTAGAACTTCATTATCAAGTTAAGTTGTCATCCCAATCTGGTATCTGCGTCTCATCGTCATCAGTATGTTCCTCATTGTCTCTACCAACAGGTGTTACAGTTTGGGAATGAGGGTCTACATTATGCTCAGAAACTTGGTCATCAAGGCCTGAATCAGACTCACAAAGCTTCTGGGCATCACTGCAGACCATTTCCTGGTCTGTACTCACTGTAGCTTGGCAACAGACCTCTGATTCCCAGAGGCTATAGTGTGACTGAACAGCTCTGCAGACTCAGCCATCTCTGTTACACCATACTCTTCAGGGCGGGTGGAGACTTGAGAGCTGGGAGAAAGCAAGTGTGATTGGGATGACAACTCAGAGGACTGTTGTTTTTTGGATGTTGAAGTTGAGGTGGAGGAGAGGCCACTTGTTGGAGCACTTGAGATCCATTCAAGCTTGTTCTTTTTTTGTGCATCATCTACCTTTGTTACAGTTGTTCGGTTCCGTAAAAAAGGAAGCACATCGGATTGTCCACGGAAAGTAGTAGACATCTTAGTTTTGCTGGAAGATGGCATTTCTTCAGCAGATGTTAATGTAGCTTTCCCACCTACCCCACGGACACAAACTTTTTTTCCTTTTCCAACACGCCTGTTCCCCTTTCCACCAGCATCTGTCCTTTTGCCACTCATTTTGTTAGTGAAAAGATTGGACACTTAAAATGTGGTAGCAAACATGGAGAGGTGCTGTAGATTGCAGCGGTGGTCTAGCTTTATTGACAGCTGAAGAACCAACACTGACTATCCCAGACAATTTTAATATGCCCCTAACAGTAGCAGCACAGTTTGCAATTAGAATTGTGTGGGAAAAATGGGCAGTTGGGTAGAATGCCCGGGTGCTGTGGGTAGCAGGACAGCAAAGGGACACTAACGTAGTATTCCAGACACTTTTAGGATGGCACAAAAAGTGTCAGCTCTTTGGTCAAATAAAATAGCATGGCAAAAATGGGCAGGTGGGTATAATGCACGGGTGCTGTGGGTAGCAGGACAGCAAAGGAACTCTAAGGCGGGCTTTGCACGTTGCGACATCGCAAGCCGATGCTGCGATGTCGCACGCGATAGTCCCCGCCCCCGTCGCAGGTACGATATCGTGTGATAGCTGGCGTAGCAAAAATTATCGCTACGCCAGCTTCACGCGCACTCACCTGCCCTGCGACCGTCGCTCTGGCCGGCGACCCGCCTCCTTCCTAAGGGGGCGGGTCGTGCGGCGTCATAGCGACGTCACACGGCAGGCGGCCAATAGCGGCGGAGGGGCGGAGATGAGCAGGATGTGAACATCCTGCCCACCTCCTTCCTTCCGCATATCCTACGGAAGCCGCGGTGACGCCGGTAGGAGATGTTCCTCGCTCCTGCGGCTTCACACACAGTGATGTGTGCTGCCGCAGGAACGAGGAACAACATCGGACCGTCGCGTCAGTGTAATTATGGATTACGCCGACGCTGCACCGATGATACGATTACGACGATTTTGCGCTCGTTAATCGTATCATCTAGGCTTTACACACTACGATGTCGCATGCGATGCCGGATGTGCGTCACTTTCAATTTGACCCCACCGACATCGCACCTGCGATGTCGTAGTGTGCAAAGCCGCCCTAAGGTACTATCTCAGACACTTTTAGGATGTCACAAAAAGTGTCAGCTCTTAGGGCAAATAAAATAGCATGGCAAAAATGGGCAGGTGGGTATAATGCACGGGTGCTGTAGGTAGCAAGACAGCAAAGGAACACTAAGGTAGTATTCCAGACACTTTTAGGATGGCACAAAAAGTGTCAGCTTCTTGGGCAAATAAAATAGCGTGGCAAAAATGTGCATGTGGGTAGAATGCACGGGTGCTCTGGGGAGCAGGACAGCAAAGGAAGCCTCACTTTCTATCCCTGCTAATGAAAAAATGCAGTAAGGAATTGCCTGAGCTGAGGTAGCCAGACGCTGTTATCTAAATCCCTACACCGCATTTGCACAGACATGCTTAGCAGCTATGGCTATGAATGCCTGTAAATCAGCCCTGAAAAGGGCTGAAATAACCAGCAGTCCCTAATCCCTAAAGCGCTGTGTAGATTGCACTGTATCTCTATAGCGCACACAGCAGCAGCAGCAGCGTGAGCGGTGACTGTCACCCACACGCAGAAGACAGATAATAGCGGCGAAGGGGAAAATGGCCGTATCTTATAGGTTAAGGACATGTGACATGCACAGCCTATGACACATGCCCTTGCTTGTCTGGCAAAAATCAACTTAGCTGTGTTTGTGTCTGTGATTTGCTGACAGCTTGGAACGCTCCACTGCACGCGCGGTTAGGGGAAAAAAAAATTAATAAATGGTGATCGCCATTCTCTCAGCACTTTGCAGTAGCACAGATCTAAACCCCGTCCCCCCCGCACACTATAAGCTGAAATTTGATAATAGTGTGAATCACAGAGTGACTCACACTATTACAGTGAAAAGCCAGCTAGTAACTAGCTAGGCTTTTTGGTGATCGAACCGTTCTCGAACGTAACTCGAACTGTCGAGCTTTTAGCAAAAATCACTCGAACATGAAATTGGCGAACCTCGAACATCGCTCATCTCTAGCAGTGACGTCACTACTGCGCACTGATGTGCTAAAATGTCAGAGTGGCATAACAGTGGACACACGCTGAGGAGACTGGGGCAGTGGCTGAATGAGGAGAAGTGAGTATATTTGTGTATTTAATCAGGAATTCCAGAGGACTATGGGGAAGCATTTATTGGGGTTGCAAAATAGTATATGGGGCTGCATATTGTTAGGACCAGGATGACGGGTAGGCCCAGGAGGTGGATCCACTGGACTGAGCACCCAACCGAGGGCAAGGTGCCCGGTAGCCGAAGCCTACGGGTAGCAGGACAGTCCGTTCAGAGGAGTGGGTGTAGAAGTCCCTGGGATCACGGAGTCTCTGAAGGTAGTCCGGGTGACGGAGCGCAGGTTCGGAGGCCGAGATGATGTCAGGCAGGGTCCAGAACCAGCGGAACGGGGAGATCGGTCACCGCACAGATCCAGGAATCGGAGACGGTAGGGACTGAGAAGATGGTGGACAGTCCGTTCGGGGTTCTGGAACCGTCAGGACCGGTTGGCGGGACAGGAGCGGCTCTACAAGAGAGATAGGTGAGTACGAGACAATGGCACAGGGAGACCTGACTCCTAGCTTAGCAAACACGAAGAACAGGCCCCGCCCACTTGGAAAGGAACCCCCTATATACCCTGTACCTGCATCTTCAATATCCTGTTGGAGGACGCTGGCCCTTTAAGAAAAGGTCAATGACCGCGCGCACGCCCTAATGCGCATGCGCGAGGCCCGGGTGCCAGAAGCCAGAGCAGGATGCGGTGTACAGGAGGCAGGAGTGCCGGGCCGGCTCAGGACAGCAGACGGGCGCCGGGACCGGGGACCGGGTTGCCTGGAGGACGCAGGTGAGGGAGCATGGAGGCTGAGGAGCAGGGGACCGGGGAGCGTGGCACGGGAGTGGGGAAGCGAGGTCCGGGAGCGGGGGAGCGTGGCAGAGGAGCCGGGGAGCGTGGCAGAGGAGCCGGGGAGCGTGGCAGGGGAGCCGGGGAGCGTGGCAGGGGAACCGGGGAGCATGGCACGGGCACCGGGGAGCATGGCACGGGCACCGGAGAGCGTGACACATATAACTATATGTTGGCGCACAATATTATATTGGGGCACACAATATGGTGGTGCACTATATGGGGGCTGCATACTAGTATATGGCAGAATATAAGGGGTGCATACTACTATATGGAGGAATATAAGGCGTGTACTAAACTATATGAAGGAATATAAGGGGAGCATAATACTATATGGAGGAATATAAGGGGTGCATAATACTATATGCAGGAATATAAGGGGTGCATAATACTATATGAAGGATCCCTTTTACATGGAATATAGGGGTGCATTATACATGGAGGACTATGGAGCTGCATAATCCAATATGAAGAACTATGGGGTGCATTTTAATACATATAGGACTTAGGGGGTTGCATTATATGGAGGACTAATTGGGTTACCTTATACATGGACTTTAGGGGTGCATTATACAGTGCCTACAAGTAGTATTCAACCCCCTGCAGATTTAGCAGGTTTGATAAGATGCAAATAAGTTAGAGCCTGCAAACAAGAGCAGGATTTATTAACAGATGCATAAATCTTACAAACCAACAAGTTATGTTGCTCAGTTAAATTTTAATAAATTTTCAACATAAAAGTGTGGGTCAATTATTATTCAACCCCTAGGTTTAATATTTTGTGGAATAACCCTTGTTTGCAATTACAGCTAATAATCGTCTTTTATAAGACCTGATCAGGCCAGCACAGGTCTCTGGAGTTATCTTGGCCCACTCCTCCATGCAGATCTTCTCCAAGTTATCTAGGTTCTTTGGGTGTCTCATGTGGACTTTAATCTTGAGCTCCTTCCACAAGTTTTCAATTGGGTTAAGGTCAGGAGACTGACTAGGCCACTGCAACACCTTGATTTTTCCCTCTTGAACCAGGCCTTGGTTTTCATGGCTGTGAGCTTTGGGTCGTTGTCTTGTTGGAAGATGAAATGACGACCCATCTTAAGATCCTTGATGGAGGAGCGGAGGTTCTTGGCCAAAATCTCCAGGTAGGCCGTGCTATCCATCTTCCCATGGATGCGGACCAGATGGCCAGGCCCCTTGGCTGAGAAACAGCCCCACAGCATGATGCTGCCATCACCATGCTTGACTGTAGGGATGGTATTCTTGGGGTCGTATGCAGTGCCATCCAGTCTCCAAACGTCACGTATGTGGTTGGCACCAAAGATCTCGATCTTGGTCTCATCAGACCAGAGAACCTTGAACCAGTCTGTCTCAGAGTCCTCCAAGTGATCATGAGCAAACTGTAGATGAGCCTTGACATGACGCTTTGAAAGTAAAGGTACCTTACGGGCTCGTCTGGAATGGAGACCATTGCGGTGGAGTACGTTACTTATGGTATTGACTGAAACCAATGTCCCCACTGCCATGAGATCTTCCCGGAGCTCCTTCCTTGTTGTCCTTGGGTTAGCGTTGACTCTTCGGACAAGCCTGGCCTCGGCACGGGTGGAAACTTTCAAAGGCTGTCCAGGCCGTGGAAGGCTAACAGTAGTTCCATAAGCCTTCCACTTCCGGATGATGCTCCCAACAGTGGAGACAGGTAGGCCCAACTCCTTGGAAAGGGTTTAGTACCCCTTGCCAGCCTTGTGACCCTCCACGATCTTGTCTCTGATGGCCTTGGAATGCTCCTTTGTCTTTCCCATGTTGACTATGTATGAGTGCTGTTCACAAGTTTGGGGAGGGTCTTAATTAGTCAGAAAAGGCTGGAAAAAGAGATAATTAATCCAAACATGTGAAGCTCATTGTTCTTTGTGCCTGAAATACTTCTTAATACTTTAGGGGAACCAAACAGTTCTGGTGGTTTGAGGGGTTGTATAATAAATGACCCTCTGAATAAACTTTTCACAATTTAAAAAAAAAATAAAAAAAGAAATAACATTCTTTTTTGCTGCATTTCACACTTCCAGGCTGATCTACAGTCCAAATGTCACAATGCCAAGTTAATTCCGAATGTGTAAACCTGCTAAATCTGCAGGGGGTTGAATACTACTTGTAGGCACTGTATATGGAGGATTATAGGGCTGCATAATACAATATGAAGGACTATGGGGATGCGTTATAATACATATAGGATTATGGGGGCTGCATTATATGAGGACTAATGGCGTTACCTTATACATGGACAATAGGGCTGCATTAGAATACATTAAGGACTATGGGGTGAATAATACAATACACTGTGTGCAGAATTATTAGGCAAATTAGTATTTTGATCACATGATACTTTTTCTACATGTTGTCCTACTCCAAGCTGTATAGTGAAAGCCAACTGCCAATTAAGTAAATCAGGTGATGTGCATCTCTGTAATGAGGAGGGGTGCAGTGTAATGACATCAACACCCTATATAAGGTGTGCTTAATTATTAGGCAACTTCCTTTCCTTTGACAAAATGGGTCAGAAGAGAGATTTGACGGGCTCTGAAAAGTCTAAAATTGTGAGATGTCTTGCAGAGGGATGCAGCAGTCTTGAAATTGCCAAACCTTTGACGCGTGATCACCTAACAATCAAGCGTTTCATGTCAAATAGCCAACAGGGTCGCAAGAAGCGTTCCGGGATAAAAAGGCACAAAATAACTGCCCATGAATTGAGGAAAATCAAGATGCCATTTGCCACCAGTTTGGCCATATTTCACAGCTGCAACGTTACTGGAGTATCAAAAAGCACAAGGTGTGCCATACTCAGGGACATGGCCAAGGTAAGGAAGGCTGAAAAACCACCACCTCTGACCAAGAAACATAAGATAAAACGTCAAGGCTGGGCCAAGAAATATCTTAAGACTGATTTTTCAAAGGTTTTATGGACTGATGAAATGAGAGTGACTCTTGATGGGCAGATGGATGGGCCAGAGGCTGGATCAGTAAAAGGCAGAGAGCTCCGCTCCGACTCAGACACCAGCAAGGTGGAGGTGGGTACTGGTTTGGGCTGGGATCATCAAAGATCAACTTGTGTGACCTTTTCGGGTTGAGAATGGAGTGAAGCTCAACTCCCAGACCTACTGCCAGTTTCTGGAAGACAACTTCTTCAAGCAGTGGTACAGGAAGAAATCAGTATCGTTCAAGAAAAACATGATTTTCATGCAGGACAATGCTCCATCACATGCATCCAACTACTCCACAGCGTGGCTGGCCAGTAAAGGTCTAAAAGATGAAAAAATAATGACATGGCCCCCTTGTTCACCTGATCTGAACCCCATAGAGAATCTGTGGTCCCTCATAAAATGTGAGATCTACAGGGAAAGAAAACAGTCCACCTCTGGGAGCAGTGTCTGGAGGCTGTGGTGGCTGGAGGCTGTGGTGACTGGAGGCTGTGGTGTCTGGAGGCTGTGGCGGCTGCTGCACGCAATGCTGAGTGTAAACAGATCAAGCAATGACAGAATCTATGGATAGTCGGCTGTTAAGTGTCAGCATAAAGAAAGGGGGCTATATTGGTCACTAATTTTTTGTGGTTTTTTTTGCATGTCAGAAATGTTTATTTCTAAATTTTGTGCAGTTATATTGGTTTACCTGGTGAAAATAAACAAGTGAGATGGGAATAGATTTGGTTTTTATTAAGTTGCCTAATAATTCTGCACAGTAATAGTTACCCGCACAGACAGATATCCTCCTAAGGCTATGTGTCCACGAGAGAATGTAGCTGCGGATTTTTCTGCATCAAAATCCGCAGCTTTCCCGCAAAATCCGCACCTTTTCAAAGGTGCGGATTTGCCGTGGATTTACCGCGTAATTGCCGCGGATTTGATGCGGATTTTTTTTTCCCAATTTTAAAGCCAAAATCCGGATGAAAATCCGCAACAATAATTGACATGTTGCAGATTTTTCCGGACCAAAATCCGCACGAAATCCGCTGCGGAAAAATCCACAGCATGGACACAGCATTTCCAAAATGCCATAGAAATGGCTGGGAAGTGCCGGTGCTGCAGATTTTCGGGAAATCCGCGGCTTTTCTGCGAGAAATCCGCGGCAAAATCCGTGCATTTTCCGCAGCGTGGACCTAAGATAGCCAAATCTAGCCTAAGATAGCCAAATCTAAAAAACCCCACTCCAACTGCCAAAAATATTAAGCTTTGATATTTATGAGTCTTTTGGGTGATTGAGAACATAGTTGTTGATCAATAATAGAAAAAAATCCTCTGAAATACAACTTGCCTAATAATTCTGCACACAGTGTATGAAGGACTATGGTGACTGCATTATAATACATATAGGACTATGGGGGTGCATTATAATATATGGAAAACTATGGGGTGCAGTATAATATACGCAGGACTGTGGGGTGCAGTATAATATACAGTTAGGTCCAGAAATATTTGGACAGTGACACAAGTTTTGTTATTTTAGCTGTTTACAAAAACATGTTCAGAAATACAATTATATATATAATATGGGCTGAAAGTGCACACTCCCAGCTGCAATATGAGAGTTTTCACATCCAAATCGGAGAAAGGGTTTAGGAATCATAGCTCTGTAATGCATAGCCTCCTCTTTTTCAAGGGACCAAAAGTAATTGGACAAGGGACTCTAAGGGCTGCAATTAACTCTGAAGGCGTCTCCCTCGTTAACCTGTAATCAATGAAGTAGTTAAAAGGTCTGGGGTTGATTACAGGTGTGTGGTTTTGCATTTGGAAGCTGTTGCTGTGACCAGACAACATGCGGTCTAAGGAACTCTCAATTGAGGTGAAGCAGAACATCCTGAGGCTGAAAAAAAAAGAAAAAATCCATCAGAGAGATAGCAGACATGCTTGGAGTAGCAAAATCAACAGTCGGGTACATTCTGAGAAAAAAGGAATTGACTGGTGAGCTTGGGAACTCAAAAAGGCCTGGGCGTCCACGGATGACAACAGTGGTGGATGATCGCCGCATACTTTCTTTGGTGAAAAAGAACCCGTTCACAACATCAACTGAAGTCCAGAACACTCTCAGTGAAGTAGGTGTATCTGTCTCTAAGTCAACAGTAAAGAGAAGACTCCATGAAAGTAAATACAAAGGGTTCACATCTAGATGGAAACCATTCATCAATTCCAAAAATAGACAGGCCAGAGTTAAATTTGCTGAAAAACACCTCATGAAGCCAGCTCAGTTCTGGAAAAGTATTCTATGGACAGATGAGACAAAGATCAACCTGTACCAGAATGATGGGAAGAAAAAAGTTTGGAGAAGAAAGGGAACGGCACATGATCCAAGGCACACCACATCCTCTGTAAAACATGGTGGAGGCAACGTGATCACGTGGTCACTTGTGTTTATTGATGACATAACAGCAGACAAGAGTAGCCGGATGAATTCTGAAGTGTACCAGGATATACTTTCAGCCCAGATTCAGCCAAATGCCGCAAAGTTGATCGGACAGCGCTTCATAGTACAGATGGACAATGACCCCAAGCATACAGCCAAAGCTACCCCCCAGGAGTTCATGAGTGCAAAAAAGTGGAACATTCTGCAATGGCCAAGTCAATCACCAGATCTTAACCCAATTGAGCATGCATTTCACTTGCTCAAATCCAGACTTAAGACGGAAAGACCCACAAACAAGCAAGACCTGAAGGCTGCGGCTGTAAAGGCCTGGCAAAGCATTAAGAAGGAGGAAACCCAGCGTTTGGTGATGTCCATGGGTTCCAGACTTAAGGCAGTGATTGCCTCCAAAGGATTGGCAACAAAATATTGAAATTAAAAATATTTTGTTTGGGTTTGGTTTATTTGTCCAATTACTTTTGACCTCCTAAAATGTGGAGTGTTTGTAAAGAAATGTGTACAATTCCTACAATTTCTATCAGATATTTTTGTTCAAACCTTCAAATTAAACGTTACAATCTGCACTTGAATTCTGTTGTAGAGGTTTCATTTCAAATCCAATGTGGTGGCATGCAGAGCCCAACTCGCGAAAATTGTGTCACTGTCCAAAGATTTCTGGACCTAACTGTATGTAGTACTATGGGGTGCAGTATAATACATGGAGAACTATGTGGTGCAGTATAATATATGGAGTACTATGGGGTGAATTTTACATAGATGGCTATGGGGTGCAGTATATGTAGGACAATGGGGTTCAGTATAATATACAGAGGACTTTGAGGGCTGCATTATAATACATGAATGACTATGGGGAGTGCATTATACAGTAATACATGGAGTACTATGTGAGCTGTATTAATAATATTAATAATAATAATAATCTTTATTTCTATAGCGCCAACATATTCCGCAGCGCTTTACAATTCAGGAGGATCGTATACAAAAAAGTAACATTAATAACAGTAATAGAAAATGCAATATTTAGAGGGGAAAAAAAAGACAACCCTGCTCGTGAGAGCTTACAATCTACAATGAGATATGGGTGGGGTGGGGGGGGGGCAAGGTACAAGTGCTTATTTACAATGACAATCCAGCAATTTCAAGGAAATGGGGGATAGATAATGGCTTCCTGGACCAGTGGGCCTGAATCTTGAGATGCATTTGGGTGGCATGGAGTTTGACGTGAGGTTATGTTGTGAGAAGTTGTAGAGGCACTGTGTGAATTGGATTAGATTAGGGAGTGTGGTAGGCCGCCCTAAAAAGATGCGCTTTTAGGGAGCGTCTGAAGCAGAGTAAGTTATGATTCATTATAACTTCTTGGGGTAGATGTCACGCTCTCCGGCTCCCCTGCTCTGCTCCCCGGCTCACCTGCCACGCTCCCCGGCTTCCCTGCTTCTCTCCCCGGTCCCCAGCCTCCATTGCCTGCGGTCTCCAGGCGGTCCGGTCCCCGCTCCCGGCGCCCGTCGGCTGCTCAGCCCCAGCCCGGCTCTCCTGCTTCCTGCTCACCGCTCCCTGCCCTGGCTTCTGGCACCCGGGCCTCGCGCATGCGCATTAGGGCGCGCGCGCGGTCATTGACCCTTTCTTAAAGGGCCAGCGTCCACTGACAGGAAATTGAGCACACAGGTACAGGGTATAAAGGGGTTTAGTGTCCAAGTGGGCGGGGCCTGTTCTTCGTGTTTCCCAAGCTAGGAGTCAGGTCTCCTTGTGTCTCTGTGCCATACTTACCTATCTCTCTTCTAGAGCCGCTCCTGCCTCGCCATCCGGTCCTGCCGATTCCCGAACCCAGAACGCTGACTATCTGCCATCCTGTCAGTCCGTACCATCTCTGATCCCTGAGGTGACCCGTCCTCTCGCTCCATCGGTTCCGGACTCCGCCTGACAACATCTCGGCCTCCGAACCTGAGCTCCGTCACCCGGACTACCATCAGTGACTCCGTGGTCCCAGGGACTTCTCCATTCTACTCTTGTATACGGACTGTCCTGCTACCCGTAGTGCTCCGGCTACCGGACCCCTTGCCTTCATCAAGGAGTTCGGCCCAGTGGATCCGCCTCCTGGGTCTGCCCGTCCACCTGGCCCTAACAGTAGAGCGTTCCAGAGGATTGGTGCAGCTCGGAAGAAGTCTTGGATCCGGGAGTGGGAGGTTCGGATTAGTGTTGATGTTAGTCGAAAGTCGTTTTCAGAGCGTAGAGAACGGGTGGGGTGAGACAGAGACAGACAGAGAGGAGGGTGGAGATGTAGGGGGGTGCCGCACTGTGGAGAGCTTTGTGGTGATAGACAGAGAGGAGGGTGGAGATGTAGGGGGTGCTGTACTGTGGAGAGCTTTGTGGGTGAGAACAAGCAGTTTGAATTGGATCCTGTGATATATGGGCAGCCAGTGCAATGACTGGCACAGAGCAGAAGCATCCGAGTAGCGATTAGCCAGATAGATGACCCTAGCTGCTGCATTAAGGATGGACTGTAGAGGAGAGAGTCTAGTTAGGGGGAGACCAATTAATAGAGAGTTACAGTAGTCAAGGCGAGAGTGGATCAGGGCCACGGTGAGTGTTTTTGTCATTTCCATTGTGAGAAAGGGGCGGATTCTAGAGATGTTCTTGAGGTGCAAGCGGCAGGAGCGGGCAGTTTTGGAAAGGTTAAGTTTGAGATAGAGAGCAGACATGACATTGCAAACTGCAGTCAGGCAGTCACTGGTGTTCTGTAGTACAGCGGGGGTGAGCTCAGGGGATGAGGTGTATAGCTGTGTGTCATCAGCATAAAGATGGTACTGAAAACCAAATCTGCTGATGGTCATTCCAATTGGGGCAGTGTAGAGGGAGAAAAGAAGAGGGCCGAGGACTGAACCTTGAGGGACCCCAACAGTGAGAGGAAGAGGAGAAGATGTGGAGCCAGCAAATGATACATTGAATGAACGGCGAGAAAGATAGTTAGAGAACCACGAGAGCACAGTGTCCTTTAGGCCGATAGAATGGAGCATAGAGAGAAGGAGATGGTGGTCAACAGTGTCGAAGGCGGCAGAGAGGTCAAGAAGGATAAGCAGAGAGTGGTCACCATTATGTTTTGCAGTCAATAGGTGATTGGTCACTTTGACAAGGGCAGTTTCTGTTGAGTGTAAAGGGCGGAAGCCAGACTGTAAAGGATCTAGAGGAGAGTGAGAGGACAGGTAGCGGGTGAGGCAAGAGTAGACCAGGCGCTCCAAGAGTTTGAAGATGAAGGGGAGATTGGAGACTGGTCTGTAGTTGCTTGTGCAGGACGGATCAAGGGAAGGGTTTTTTTAATAATGGAGTAATAATAGAGTGTTTGAGGGAGGAGGGGAAGATACCCGAAGAGAGAGAGAGATTGAAGATTTTAGTTAGGTGAGTGGTGACAACCAGAGTAGGTGTGAGGGGAAGGGATCAGTAGGGCAAGTGGTAGGACGAGAAGAAGAGAGGAGCCTGGAGACTTCCTCCTCTGTGACTGGGTCAAATGTGGAAAGTGAGCTTGATGGGATATATGGAGGGATGGGATTCACAACGCTTGGTAGCTGGGAGCTGATCTCCTGGCGGATGTTTTCTATTTTATCTGTGAAATATGAGGCCAGGTCATCAGCATGAAGGTCTGTGATGGGGGTATGTACTTTGGGACTGAGGAGGGAGTGAAAGGTGTCAAAGAGCTTTTTTGGATTGTTGGATAGTGAGGAAATAAGGGTGGTGAAGTAGGTCTGTTTGGCGAGGTGAAGAGTTGTAGGTCCTTAAGATGAACTTGTTGTGGATGAAGTTTTCTGGTGTGCGGGTTTTCCTCCATATGCGTTTGGCACTCCTAGAGCATCACTGGAGAAATCGAGTTTGGGAAGTGAGCCAAGGCTGTTTTACTCTGTGTTTGGAGGTTCGGAGGGTGAGGGGTGCTACTTGGTCTAGGGTATTTCTGAGTGTGTCATTGTAATGGTTTACAGCCAGATCAGGACAGGAAAGTGAGGAGATAGCGGACAGTGATGAGTGTAAAGAGTCTGTAAGGGTCTGAAAGTCAATGGCCTGTAGGTTTCTGAATGTGTGATAGGTGGGAGTGTACTGGGGTGGACGAGGGTTTGTGAGCTTGAAGGAGAGGATGTTGTGGTCAGAGAGGGGAAGAGGTGAGTTGTCAAAGTCAGAGATTGAGCAGAGGCGGATAAAGACCAGGTCAAGAGTGTTACCATCTTCATGTGTCTCAGAAGATGAGAGCTGTGAGAGGCCAAGGGAGGTGGTGAGAGATAGAAGCTGGGATGCAGATGGGGAGGAGGGGCTGGTCATGGGTATGTTAAAGTCTCCTAGGATGAGGGTTGGTAATTCTGAGGACATGAAGTGCGGCAGCCAGGCTGAAAAGTGGTCAAGGAACTGGGTGGGTGGGCCTGGGGGACGGTATATGACAGCTACTATTATAATATATGGAGGATTATGGGGGCTGCATTATTATACATGGAGGCCTATGAGGTCTGCATTATAATACATGGTGAGCTGTGGGGTGCATTATAATACATGCATGACTATGGGGGCTGCATTATAATATATGAAGGCCTATGAGGGCTACCTTATCCATGGACTATGGGGGTGCATTATAAAACATGGAGGACTATGGGGGTGCATTATAATATATGGAGGACTATGGGGTGCAGTATAATATATGGAGGACTATGGAGTGAATTATAATACATGGAGGACTATGGGAGTTGTAGTATAATAATTGGAGGGCTATAAGAGTTACCTTATACATAGAGGACTATGGGAAATGCATTATAATACAAGGAGGACTATGGGGTGCATTCTAGTAAAATGAAGGGTTACGTGGGACCCAATATGCTATATGGAAGGCTATGTGGGGGCCATTATAGTATTTGGAGAACTATATATACGAGGGGGGACAAAGACATAAGCTTGGGATGGGAACGTTTTGTGCTGATGGAAAGAGGCTCTTACCCGCAGCACCCAGCTTTACGATGCTATGATATGGGAAAGCTGGGTGCTGAGGGAAAGATGTATAGCAGAGCCTAGGGAAGCTGGGTGCTAAGGACAAGATGGATATCAGAACATAGGAAAGCTGGATGATGATAGAAAGAGGGATTTCAGATCATGGGAAACCTGAGTGCTGAGGGAAAGAGCCAAGTGTTAACTTCATTATCCCGCACCCTGAGTGTCAGCGTCATTATCCCATGCCCCGAGTGTCGGTGTCATTATCCTGTACCCAGTGTATCTGTGTTGGGGGGGGCAGGTCCTAATTTTGCATTGGGGCCCATCAAATTCTAGTTACAACACTGCCCAGCACAGAGATGACTAGATCACAGTTGTTGCACTAAGGTTCATGATTTCTGATCTCACAGCACTGTCTGTAAGGAACGTCCCCTGTACAGTAACTCCATTCTATCTCACTAGAGGTGAGTAGAGCGGAGTTGCTGCTCTGAGGTTCATGATTTCTGAGCTCACAGCACTGTCTATAAGGACGGCCTCAGCCAGTCCATGCATTGTGTTCAGAGATTGTACTGACGTTCATAGATGTTTGAATAAGCCCTTATACAGATTACATGAAAGCTCCCTAAACACAGGGCTAAAATTGCCCGGATCAGACAACAATATGATGTGTATGGGGGCTATCTGACTTACCTCGAGAATGGATGTAAAGCTGGTGTCACACACAGCGACAACGACAACGAGGTCGCTGCTACGTCACCATTTTCTGTGACGTTGCAGCGACGTCCAGTCGCTGTCGCTGTGTGTGACATCCAGCAACGACCTGGCCCCTGCTGTGAGGTCGCCGGTCGTTGCTGAATGTCCAGCTTAATTTTTTGGTCGTCACTCTCCCGCTGTGACACACACATCGCTGTGTGTGACAGCGAGAGAGCGACGAAATGAAGCGAGCAGGGAGCAGGAGCCGGCGTCTGGCAGCTGAGGAAAGCTGTAACCAGCGTAAACATCAGGTAACCAAGGGAAGACCTTTCCCTGGTTACCCGATATTTACCTTCGTTACCAGCCTCCGCCCTTGCTGCCAGTGCCGGCTCCTGCTCTGTGCACATGTGGCTGCAGTTCGCATCGGGTAATTAACCCGATGTATACTGTAGCAAGGAGAGCAAGAGCCAGCGCTAAGCAGTGTGCGCAGCTCCCTGCTCTCTGCACTGTGACATGTAGCTGCAGTACACATCGGGTTAATTAACCCGATGTGTACTGTACCTAGGAGAGCAAGGAGCCAGCGCTAAGCGCGGTTCCCTGCTCTCTGCACATGTAGCACAGCGACGTTATGATTGCTGCTGCGTCGCTGTGTTTGACAGCTAAGCAGCGATCATAACAGCGACTTACAAGGTCGCTGTTACGTCACAGAAAATGGTGACGTAACAGCGACGTCGTTGTCGCTGTCGATTAGTGTGAACCCAGCTTAAAGGGAGGGAAGGAACCGGCGTGTTTGAATTCCACTTGTTGATGCTTTTGATCTCTTGAAAGATAATCCACCCCCAGAGGAGGCGACATCTGCTCTCAGAGAGAGAACACAAGAATATTTGGCCGAGCACTCATGTATGTGATAGTCAAGAGAGAGCTGTCGGACAAATAATTGTAGGGATTGTTTACACGCCTTAAAGGGATTGTTTAGTGAAAACAATTATCACAGTGTCCGATCACTGGAACCCGCACCGATTGGGAAAACGGGGAATTTTTATCCATATGTTTCAGGTATGTGTGACATCCATTTTTAACACGGATGCCACACGTACTCATGTTATTCTATAGTGTTCCTCACACATGCATGTTTTTACATGGACCGTGTTGCCCCACATTTCCCTGCACGCAGACATTGTTTTTTCTCAGGCAGCACGGGTGTCACACTGATGTGATCCGTGTGACAAGAACCAGAGAAAACACGTGTCTGAAATAAAATGAATTTTTATACTTACTTGTCTCCAGCCCTGCTGTCACTTGCTTCCGATCCCCGCTCATTATACTCAATGAATATGCACTCAACGGAGGACCTGGAAGCAGCAGCACCATAGACATCAGGGCCAGGGACAGCATCGCTGGGGACAGGTGAGTATCCAAGGAACTCTGATATCCTGACAACGCCTACGCCACCGCGGGTGTAGCGACAGTGACTTCACGGGTTCTTCAAAGTTTATTGAGAACTCCGATGAACCCATGACGTTACTGCCGCGACCCCCACAGTAGCGCGGGTGTCATCAGGATGTCATCTGAGTTCATTGTGAACTCTGATTAACCTGTGACATCACTGCCGCGCCCGCACACATACTGCTGACCTGATTAACCTGAGCTCACCTTATGAGATGAAGGTCATCAAACAGAAGCATCCACAGCAGAGTGTGTGTGTGTGTGTGTGTGTGTGTGTGTGTGTGTACTCTCACAACCAATGAGGAATGTCCGGTTCTCCATTGAGTGTGACAGCAGTATAGGATTGATGTGACCGCCCCCAATTGG
Source organism: Anomaloglossus baeobatrachus (assembly GCF_048569485.1). Taxonomy (NCBI): domain Eukaryota; kingdom Metazoa; phylum Chordata; class Amphibia; order Anura; family Aromobatidae; genus Anomaloglossus; species Anomaloglossus baeobatrachus. The sequence continues at coordinate 228,543,546 of NC_134355.1, forward strand.
CTTTCGGCAGACCAGGATTAGGGCTTTGATAGAGAAATAAATTGGAAAAGAGGATGTCTTTTGTGTTTATTTATTGAATGATTTTCTCTTTTAGGTCTTTCCAGGTTTGCTTTTGGGAAATGTCGTGGGACCTCACCATAGATTACGGTAGAACTGTTTTTTATTTATAAAAATCAAATAAATTGGTGAATGAGGTCTGAGTCGAAGGTTTTTTGTTCAAATAAAGTTTGTTATTCTCCTTTCATCTACTGGATTAGTAGTAGGGGTGTATGCTGGAGCTGGCGTCAACCCCACAAATATTACCCAGTTTGCCATTGCACCAAAGCAACGGGAAGAGCCAGGTCCAGCACCACAATTGCTGCATCTAATTGATGTGCCACTTCTCGGGCGTCTGTGGGCTGCTATTGTTAGGCTGGAAAGGGCCAAATAACCATGGCCCTTTCCACCCTAAGAATATCATCCCCCAGTTGTCTGCTGTACCATGGCTGTTTTTTTAGTAAAAATAAAGGGGACCACACGTAATTTTTTTTAATCTAAAAATGTAAAGAATAAGCGTGGGATCCCCTCTATTTTTCATAACCAGCCAAGGTACTGCAAAGAGCTGAGGATTTCAGCCTACAGCTGCTGCTGTTCCTGTGCTGGATATGAAAGTTGGGGGGACCCCACTTTTTTTTTTTAAATTAAAAAATAAAAATGGTGTAAAAATGCTGGTCAAGCTAACTATCTCTAGAACACTATTCTATAAGCTCTATTTATCTTCCTATATCTTTAATTTTTCAGGCTTTCCACATTAAACAAAAAAAAAAAAAAAAACAAAACCAAAAAAACATTCATTTCAGTATCTTACTTTTTTTTTTACCGGTACCACACGGACAACCATACTGGTACGTGTGGCTTGCACCTGTTTAAACACGGACATCTGAAAGGGGCCTTATAGATACCCATCTACTGTATGTACTATCATTTTGAGTTGCTGCAAATTATGATGTTCTCCTCAGCGGCTAAAAATACTTCTCAAAATTTCTAAGAAGTATTGTTACCCCTCTGTAAAATATGTAGTGTCACCTCTGCCAGAGCCCGTCCTATGGAACAGTGGTGGCAACAGCTTCA